>NW_027447981.1:457500-757500 GCF_038048845.1 Mixophyes fleayi | reverse complement strand
ACTTTTTATAGAAACTTACTGGTACCCATATACAGTGTAAATGTCCCAGAGTAGCAACATCTATCTGCATTATAAAGCATCATATCAGTTCAATACTAGTTCTGAAATAATGCAGTGAGTGTCTTTTATTCGAGTGATCTGTCATGAGTACCTACTAAGTACACATTTTCAGGAAGAAATGTAAGAAAAAGGCTGGTTGTATGCAATGACTTTCACAAAAAGATTTTTAAGCCTTACCCACCATTTCCTAATAACAAATTTAACTCATTATGTTAATATTCCAGTAGTCAATAACATTCCTAGAACCCTATCCCACCATAATCACACAAGCAATGTGTTATAAATACAAGCCATAGAATTTATCATTTGCTAAATGTGTCTATGATACGACATTCAGGGCACTATGTAGAGTTGGATGCAATTTACGCTTACAGTGTAAGAGAGCAGACTGTCATAAATTATTCAACTGTGAACGCGCAGTTCTCAAAATGTGTTTTTTGTGCTTACGAGTCGGACTCATGTCCAACCATACATGACATGCTCATTGTTGATTCAATCACTAAGATGAATTTCAAACTGCCAAGGCCTCAGAATTTACATGAGATAGGGTTACATACTTCAAAACAAGGCACAGACCAGGCATAGAAGTCAGTCTGATGTTACGGACTTCTTTTGCCCACTTAAATATAGCTTCTACATAAATAGTGCCTGATGCAGAGTTCAATGCAACTTGGGTACAATTAATGGCCCAAAAATGCACACGCTAAAGTAGCGTATTTCAGCTCATATGCTCGGTCGGACGCATTCCAAGATGTGTCCAGTTCTGTATCTGTAGCATATGCACCAAGTTTACGACAGGAGTATTTACACCTATATACACATACACAGAACCAGGCTGTAAGCGCAATAAAAATTTTAATAAAATAAAAAAGCATTTCATAGAAAAAAAACACATCTGCTATTAGGCTCCTTATAATATAACAGATATAACCTTCCTTCTTGCATATGCATGAAAGTAACTAATTCTTTTGTTTTTTAAAATACATACACAAAATTCTATAATATATACATACAAGTGAAATCACAATCAGTGGTTAGCTGGTGCTGGTGCAAATAATAAGGCTGTAATAGGCGTATCTGCATCTGTGTTTTTTTTCTATGAAATGCTTTTTTATTTTATTAAAATTTTTATTGCGCTTACAGCAAAATAGTGTTGACATATACCAGTTACATAATATTCCACCTGTGCAATGAAGACTGACTTTTTCATTTAAAGGCACCATCTTTCAAGTGTAGTGTTTGTAAGTCTAAGTCATATTATACTTTTGGTAAAATTGGTTTATTTTGTTCCTCTTTATGGTAACTACTAATAGAATTTAAGTATTAAATAGAAGCGGCAGTTCCTCTTTATGGTAATTAGTAATAGAATTAAAGTATGAAATAGAATTAAAGTATGAAATAGAATTAAAGTATGAAATAGAATTAAAGTATGAAATAGAGTGGTATAGAGTTGTAGTGTGGTATAGAATAGAGTGGTCCCCACAATATAATTAAAAAACCCTCCACGGGTCAGAATTCCACCAAACAAGTATCTGAACTGCGTAGTGGGGTGGCCCCGGTACCCAATTTGATACCGGGGCCACAATAAAATAAATACACCCTCAACTGGTCTGAATTCCACCAAACAAGTATCTGGACTGCGTAGAGGAGTGGGTCACCACAATATATATTAAAAACCCTGAACTTTTATGATTCGCACCAATAAATGTACCTGGACTGCGTAGAGGAGTGGGTCACCACAATATATATTAAAAACCCTGAACTTTTATGATTCGCACCAATAAATGTACCTGGACTGCGTAGAGGAGTGGGTCACCACAATATCTTAAAAACCCTGAACTTTTATGATTCGCACCAATAAATGTACCTGGACTGCGTAGAGGAGTGGGTCACCACAATATATATTAAAAACCCTGAACTTTTATGATTCGCACCAATAAATGTACCTGGACTGCGTAGAGGAGTGGGTCACCACAATATATATTAAAAACCCTGAACTTGTATGATTCGCAGCAATAAATGTATCTGGACTGCGTAGAGGAGTGGGTCACCACAATATATATTATTAATAAGAAAAGACTCAAGCTTTCAAGTGTAGTGTTTATAAAATATAAACAACAATACAGTAGTTTTAGTCAGAGGACGTCAATACCTCTTTTTTTAATTTATGACAGGGCATTTTACTTTTGGTTTAATTTCTTGAATTTGTTTAAATTTGGTTTTACTTTTTGAACATGGCAAACGACTGTTGATTGGTCACATAATGCAAAAAAAAAAGTTCCAAGATGGAATTGTCCTTGGGCCCTCACACCCACCCTTATGTTGTTGAAATAGGACATGCACACTTTAACAAACCAATCATTTCAGCGACAGGACCTACCAAACAACTTTGGCTGAAATGATTGGTTTGTTTGGGCCCCCACACCAAAAAAGCTATTCATCTCTCCCTGTACAGACTAAACGGGCTCTACTGAGGCAAGATGTCATCCTCATCCTCAACCTCTGATTCCTCTCCCCCTACAGTGTGTACTTCCTCCTCATCACACATTATCAATTCGTCCCCGCTGGACTCCACAACCACAGGTCCCTCTGTAGTATCTGGAGGGCAGTGCTGTACTTCATTGAGGAATTGATTATTCATTTTTATAAACATCATTTTTTCAACGTTGTGAGGAAGCAACCTCCTTCGCCGCTCACTGACCAGGTTCCCCGCTGCACTAAAAACTCTTTCCGAGTACACACTGGAGGGGGGACAACTCAGGTAAAATAGAGCCAGTTTGTACAGGGGCTTCCAAACTGCCTTTTTTTCCTGCCAGTAACAATATGGACTGTCTGACATGTCTACTTGGATGGTGTCAGCAAAGTAATCATCCACCATTTTTTCAATGGTGACAGCATCCAATGCAGCGAGAGTAGACATGTCTGCAATGGTTGGCAGGTCCTTAAGTCCGGACCAGATGTTATCAGCATCCCCGCCAGTGCCTCTTTTGGGAAAACTGAGCTTTTTCCTCGCAGCCATAGATGTGGAAGAAAATGAGGGTGGAGCTGTTGGCATGTCACGGTCCTCTTCAGAGGACAATCTCCTGACCAGAAGGTCTTTGCACCGCTGTAGACTTGTGTCTGCCGGAAACAGAGACACAACATACGCTTTAAACCGAGGATCGAGCACGGTGGCCAGAATGTATTCCTCTGACTTTAAAAGAGTGACCACCCTCGGATCCTGGCAAAGCGTACGAAGGGCTTCATCCACAAGAGCTACATGCTTTGTTGGATCGCAATGCTTTACCAGCTCCTCCCTCACTTTCTCCAGCTGCTTCTGCAACAGCCTGATCAGGGGAATCACCTGACTCAAGCTGGCAGTGTCGGAACTGACTTCTCGTGTGGCAAGTTCAAATGGCTGCAGAACCTTGCACAACACGGAAATCAGTCTCCACTGCGCTTGACTCAGGCGCATGCCCACTCCTTTGCCTATGTCGTAGGTGGCTGTGTAGGCCTGAATGGCCTTTTGCTGCTCCTCCATCCTCTGCAGCATATAGAGGGTGGAGTTCCAGCGCGTCACAACCTCTTGTTTGAGGTGATGGCAGGGCAGGTTCAAGCTTTTTTGATGTGCCTCTAGTCTGCGGTAGGCACTGGCTGAATGCCGAAAGTGTCCAGCAATTTTGCGCGCCACCGCAAGCATCTCCTGCACACCCCTGTCACTCTTGAGGTAATGCTGCACCACCAAATTAATGGTGTGGGCAAAACATGGGATGTGCTGGAAATTGCCCATATTTAATGCCCGCACAATGTTACTGGCATTGTCTGACACCACAAATCCCCATGAGAGTCTAAGTGGGGTAAGCCACTGGGAGATAATTTCCCTCATTTTCTCTAATATGTTGTCAGCGTTGTGCCTCTTATTAAAGCCTGTAATACACAATGTTGCCTGCCTTTGCACGAGCAGCCATTTTGTAGTTGCTGCTACTGATGCAGCTGTTGCTGTTGCTGCGGAAGGGGATGCATCTACCCAGTGGGCTGTCACAGTCATATAGTCCTTCGTTTGCCCAGAACCACTTGTCCACATGTCCGTGGTTAAGTGGACAGTGGGTACAACCGCATTTTTTAGAGCACTGAGGACACTTGATCGTACTTCTCTGTACATTTTTGGTATCGCCTGCCTAGTGAAGTGGAATCTCGACGGGATTTGGTACCGGGGACACAATACTTCCATCAACCCTCTAAATCCCACTCCACTGATGGCGGACACCGGGCGCACGTCTAACACCAACATTGCAGTTACAGCCGCAGTTATACGCTTTGCAATAGGGTGACTACTATCGTATTTTGTGGTCATGGCAAACGACTGTTGGACGGTCAATTGTTTTGTGAAAGACTTAGCGGTCTTACGACTTCCCCTCTGGGAAGATGACCGACTAACAGCAGCAACAGCAGCAGTGGCAGTAGTAGGCGTACCGCTGCAGGATTCCTCGGATGAATCCCGTATTGAGGAGGACTCAGTCCGGCTGCTGACTTGGGCTGCAGGACTGAATCTGATGGAGATTGTGGAGGAAGTTGACGAGGAGGGTGTTGCTGGTGTGTATCCAACTGGACCACGGGATTTAGGTGTCCCTGTACCGATGAGGGTCCTAGCCCCAGTTCCTGAACTAACCACTGAACTATGAAGGTTATTCAGGTGACGTATAAGGGAGGATGTTCCTAGGTGGGCAAGATCCTTACCCCTGCTTATTTGAGCTTTACATAAGCTACATATGGCCATACATTGGTTGTCTGGATTTGGATAAAAATAACTCCAGACCGAAGAGGTGCATTTTTTGGTCTTCTGACCAGGCATGACGATGGGCTTTTTCATCCCATGGACATCAGCTGTTTCCCCCCCTGGTGCCTCATTTACAATAACCACATCACCATCCTCATCATCAAGTTCCTCCACAGCGCCAGCTACATCATCAATAGCCTCCTCCCGAGCCACCTCTTCCCGTACAGTGATGGGAAGGTCAGGCTTGACAACCACCAACACCCTTGAACTCGCCTTGGGGATTTGTGATAAGTTCTCTTTAGAAGGCAGAGTTGTTTGCTGTTTTGTTGCTGACAGCATAACTCTCTTCAATTTTTTGTAGGGGGGGGGAGGAGGAGGAGGGCTAAGATCCGTGGGTGAAGCTGAACCACTAGTCATGAACACGGGCCAGGGCCTAAGCCGTTCCTTGCCACTCCGTGTCGTAAATGGCATATTGGCAACTTTACGTTTCTCCTCAGATGATTTTAAGTTTCTCTTTTTGCTACTTTTTCTTAACTTGGGCTTTTTGGATTTTACATGCCCGGTACTACGAGATTGGGCATCGGGCTTGGAAGACGACGTTGATGGCATTTCATCGTCTATGTCATGACTAGTGGCAGCAGCTTCAGCATTAGGAGGAAGTGGGTCTTGATCTTTCCCTACTTTATCCTCCAAATTTTTGGTCTCCATTATATGTAGCACAAGATACTGCAGAATGTGTGAAATTGGTAATATTGCAGTACCAATGGACTTATACTGCTGGATTGGTTTTGCAAATTTGGTTATAATTATATATTTTTTATTTTTTATTTTTTTTTACTTTTTTTTTATTTTTTAAAAACTTGGGAATAATGGGGAAATAACTATGCCCTTAGAAGCACAGAGCACAGGACACAGCACCACTGGACTGAACAGGACACGGCACAGGACCCAGCAGCACTACGGAACTCAGCAGGACAGAGCACAGGACACAGCACCAATGGACTGATACTGCAGAATGTGTGAACTTTGTAATATTGCAGTACCAATGGACTTATACTGCTGGATTGGTTTTGCAAATTTGGTTATAAATATATATATTTTTTTTAAATTTTTTATTTTTTATTTTTTTTTACTTTTTTTTTATTTTTTAAAAACTTGGGAATAATGGGGAAATAACTATGCCCTTAGAAGCACAGAGCACAGGACACAGCACCACTGGACTGAACAGGACACGGCACAGGACCCAGCAGCACTACGGAACTCAGCAGGACAGAGCACAGGACACAGCACCAATGGACTGATACTGCAGAATGTGTGAACTTTGTAATATTGCAGTACCAATGGACTTATACTGCTGGATTGGTTTTGCAAATTTGGTTATAAATATATATATTTTTTTACATTTTTTATTTTTTTTTACTTTTTTTTTATTTTTTAAAAACTTGGGAATAATGGGGAAATAACTATGCCCTTAGAAGCACAGAGCACAGGACACAGCACCACTGGACTGAACAGGACACGGCACAGGACCCAGCAGCACTACGGAACTCAGCAGGACAGAGCACAGGACACAGCACCACTGGACCCTCTCCTACTTATTAGCAATACTAAGCCCCAAACACACTACAACATTGCCACCAGCACGCCACCCCATACTACAGCAATACCACCAATTATACAAACGCCACTGTAGGAAACCAATGTTTTGCTTTTTTCAAATCTCCCACAAAATAGCCAAAACGAATAGAATACTTACACACATATAGGTAACAGGTACCCTTTTCCCTCAATTAAATAGTAATGGCAGAATTTTCATTAATCATTCCATATGAAATAAAACTTTAACATATATCTAAAAAACACATAACTATTGAATGATCATTTGAACCCACACGGCTGCATTACAAGTATTTCCATCTATAGCAAAATGTCAGAGAAAAATATTTTTTTTTACTACAGTAACTGGATATGCGTCTTTTCTATTCATTTTAAATAACACAGTATATAAATTAAGGGGGATAGAGGAGGTGGGTGAGAGATAATTGGATGTGATCCATCAGTTTGATTAGATAGAAAACATTTAGATTATTTACCTGGAGACGTCAACATACAATGATAAATCACCTGCTGTTAAGTTGGCAGCATTCACCATGTGGTAGATACTGCTCAAAAGTCTGACATAATAGAGATCTTTAAGGAAACAGTTTTTGTACTCAATGAAAGGCAGGATACACCAAAATAGTACAGAACATCTGTTTACCATTGAGAGCAAATATTTCTTCAATGACTGCAGTTGTAGCTGCCTCCACCTTTTTATAAAAGATGACCTGATCTCAGGAAGGGGAGTTCCTGGATAGTCAAGAGACTTCTAAATCTACTCCAGAAAATGAATATAATGGAATAAAGGCTGTAAAGTTCACTGAAATAATCCACAAATCCAATGCCATCAGAACGTTGGTCAAGGAAACTGTTATGCATATTTATGCTCATCCAAATCATTTTCAAAAGCAGACTCTCAGTTAAACACATACTTGCCATATCTGAGAGACTCCCAAAGTACGAGTGATCTTCCCGACCCCCGAGAGAGTCTGGTAATCCCGCTGAAGCCGGAGCCACCATGCCATTCCAGAGAGCTGTGGCCATTTTCTTATAGCGCTCCCCCTTCCTGGCCTGAGATTATATATATATATATATATATATATATATATATATATATGTATATTACACCTGGTTGTGAGGGACAAGCCCTTGGCCTACACTAGACACTCCCATGGTTAGAGCTGGACATGCCCCTTGATCTCAACAGAACAAGTCTCCTTCCTTACTTGCAAAATCTCCCTGAAGGTAGGCAAGTGTGGTTAAACATTATGTTCACTATTGATATAATAACTATCAATATGGTTCAAAAATTTTCACAAATCAAGTAAAATGATAGTCAACTAATACATCTGTTACCTGTTTATGCCTACTCCAAAATAATGTGAAGCTTTTGAGGCTTTTTTGTTGTATAATAAATTGACAATATTAGACTAGCATACAGTTCTTTAAATTATGTTTGCAATTTATCCTGTACCCGGCTATGATAGACTTTCTTGATTATTATTATTATCCTTTATTTGTTGAACTTCTATCTAAAGCAAAATATGTTTCTCTTGCCTACTCTTGTTTAATAATTGGCTCCAAAACTAGGCGAGTAAGGAGGCAGTTAGTATTTTGCTTATATTGCTGCAAGCAGTGTACCTTACTCTATGGTAGGGATTTTTTTTTATCCTTATTTATGCAAGTTCTATTAATCAACTCAGGATCAACTTAATTGACACTGAAGAAATTGCACAGTGAAACATATGAAACAATGTAGACTTGGTTTCTTATATTGAGAGCCTGACTCTAATAAAAGTAGTTATGTTTAATAAATAATCCTAATGTATATACAAACATCTATAGTTATCTAGACAGACTGAACATTTAAGACATAAGTACTGTAACCAATTGTAGAATTACAGTAACGAAGGTTGAAAAAAGTCAGGAGTTCTTCAAGGCTTTCCTAACTTCTAAGTGTGTGGATCCAGAAAAAGGGAGAACAACCCCCCCCCCCCCTTCCTCCTCCACACACACACACATTGCCATTTAGCCTCATAGGAGGAAAACAATTCCTTCTTGACTCAAAAATGTCAATTGGATAAAATACCAATATCGATTATCACCATAATCGACTCTACTTCTCATAGTTACAGATATCATCTAAAGTATATAATCCAACATAAATTACAGTGGCAGGCTATAATAAGTATCTTGGTATTCACCATTTTCCCTTGGTTTGTTTCTTCAGGCTGTTATTAATGATTTGTAATCCTGCAGTGTCATACACTACCATGGCAAGCACAGTCACATTGCAGGATATAGTAAGCAGAGTGTCTTTGGAATGCCCCTCTGACTGTTGTGCATACTGTAAAATCACCCCCCTCTGCCTTCACATGATGTACTAAGAGCTTCTGTGTAAATAGCAGCCATACTTTGCACCCTCCAGATAAATTTTGAAAACGAGATAATGATTCATGGGAGGACAGCTAAGATAAAATAATCAGATGCATGTTTAAAAAAGTACTTAATCTGCCAACTAAAAAGGAAAAAAAAAAGCTGGCTGTTTTAATCAGGTTATCTGCCTCTGAACCTTCTCGATTTCTTCTATGTTCTTTTTTTACAGTGAGGTACCCAAAACTGTACCGCTTACACAAGATGTGATATAACTTATGACTTCTGCAATATTTTTACACTGTTTGCATCACATGTATTCATGGCTTTTTTTATACCTTGCAGGATTTTATTTGCCTTTGCAGCCACTGCTTGGCACTATGAACGGCTACTCAGCTTTCAGTCAACTAGAATTCCTAATTCTTTTTCCATCTCAGTTTTCCTCAATTGTATTTGATTTAGCTGTGTATGTATCAAAATTACCATTACTTACCCATCTGTAAAACCATACAGTTATCTACATTTCACCAGTTCGCTATTTTGTCTAAATTTTTCTGTAGAAAGTTACTAACCTGCTTTATGTTAATAACCCTACATAGCTCAGTGTCATTGCCAAATATGGACACTTTTCTTTCAAGGTCATCTACAAGGTAATTAATAAAATGATTGAAAAGGACAGGGCCCAATACTGATCCGTGTTTCACATCACTAAGAACTATAGCCCAGTCTGAATATGTTACATTTATTAAGAAGAAAAAAAAATGATAACTGTGCTAAAAAAAAAACATTAACATTACAAACAAATATATCAATGGTGGGAAATAACTAAACAAACTTTAAGGATCAGAAAAACAAACAAAAAAACAAACATAAGAAAATATAATCAGTGCTAGTGGTGACACAGGCAAATAAACCAAATTATAAAAAAAACAAGTATATATTTTAATAAAGACCACAATATATATTATTAATAAGAAAAGACTCAAGCTTTCAAGTGTAGTGTTTATAAAATATAAACAACAATACAGTAGTTTTAGTCAGAGGACGTCAATACCTCTTTTTTTAAATTATGACAGGGCATTTTACTTTTGGTTTAATTTCTTGAATTTGTTTAAATTTGGTTTTACTTTTTGAACATGGCAAACGACTGTTGATTGGTCACATAATGCAAAAAAAAAAGTTCCAAGATGGAATTGTCCTTGGGCCCTCACACCCACCCTTATGTTGTTGAAATAGGACATACACACTTTAACAAACCAATCATTTCAGCGACAGGACCTACCAAACAACTTTGGCTGAAATGATTGGTTTGTTTGGGGCCCCACACCAAAAAAGCTATTCATCTCTCCTTGTACAGACTAAACGGGCTCTACTGAGGCAAGATGTCATCCTCATCCTCAACCTCTGATTCCTCTCCCCCTACAGTGTGTACTTCCTCCTCATCACACATTATCAATTCGTCCCCGCTGGACTCCACAACCACAGGTCCCTCTGTAGTATCTGGAGGGCAGTGCTGTACTTCATTGAGGAATTGATTATTCATTTTTATAAACATCATTTTTTCAACGTTGTGAGGAAGCAACCTCCTTCGCCGCTCACTGACCAGGTTCCCCGCTGCACTAAAAACTCTTTCCGAGTACACACTGGAGGGGGGACAACTCAGGTAAAATAGAGCCAGTTTGTACAGGGGCTTCCAAACTGCCTTTTTTTCCTGCCAGTAACAATATGGACTGTCTGACATGTCTACTTGGATGGTGTCAGCAAAGTAATCATCCACCATTTTTTCAATGGTGACAGCATCCAATGCAGCGAGAGTAGACATGTCTGCAATGGTTGGCAGGTCCTTCAGTCCGGACCAGATGTTATCAGCATCCCCGCCAGTGCCTCTTTTGGGAAAACTGAGCTTTTTCCTCGCAGCCATAGATGTGGAAGAAAATGAGGGTGGAGCTGTTGGCATGTCACGGTCCTCTTCAGAGGACAATCTCCTGACCAGAAGGTCTTTGCACCGCTGTAGACTTGTGTCTGCCGGAAACAGAGACACAACATACGCTTTAAACCGAGGATCGAGCACGGTGGCCAGAATGTATTCCTCTGACTTTAAAAGAGTGACCACCCTCGGATCCTGGCAAAGCGTACGAAGGGCTTCATCCACAAGAGCTACATGCTTTGTTGGATCGCAATGCTTTACCAGCTCCTCCCTCACTTTCTCCAGCTGCTTCTGCAACAGCCTGATCAGGGGAATCACCTGACTCAAGCTGGCAGTGTCGGAACTGACTTCTCGTGTGGCAAGTTCAAATGGCTGCAGAACCTTGCACAACACGGAAATCAGTCTCCACTGCGCTTGACTCAGGCGCATGCCCACTCCTTTGCCTATGTCGTAGGTGGCTGTGTAGGCCTGAATGGCCTTTTGCTGCTCCTCCATCCTCTGCAGCATATAGAGGGTGGAGTTCCAGCGCGTCACAACCTCTTGTTTGAGGTGATGGCAGGGCAGGTTCAAGCTTTTTTGATGTGCCTCTAGTCTGCGGTAGGCACTGGCTGAATGCCGAAAGTGTCCAGCAATTTTGCGCGCCACCGCAAGCATCTCCTGCACACCCCTGTCACTCTTGAGGTAATGCTGCACCACCAAATTAATGGTGTGGGCAAAACATGGGACGTGCTGGAAATTGCCCATATTTAATGCCCGCACAATGTTACTGGCATTGTCTGACACCACAAATCCCCATGAGAGTCTAAGTGGGGTAAGCCACTGGGAGATAATTTCCCTCATTTTCTCTAATATGTTGTCAGCATTGTGCCTGTTATTAAAGCCTGTAATACACAATGTTGCCTGCCTTTGCACGAGCAGCCATTTTGTAGTTGCTGCTACTGATGCAGCTGTTGCTGTTGCTGCGGAAGGGGATGCATCTACCCAGTGGGCTGTCACAGTCATATAGTCCTTCGTTTGCCCAGAACCACTTGTCCACATGTCCGTGGTTAAGTGGACAGTGGGTACAACCGCATTTTTTAGAGCACTGAGGACACTTGATCGTACTTCTCTGTACATTTTTGGTATCGCCTGCCTAGTGAAGTGGAATCTCGACGGGATTTGGTACCGGGGACACAATACCTCCATCAACCCTCTAAATCCCACTCCATTGATGGCGGACACCGGGCGCACGTCTAACACCAACATTGCAGTTACAGCCGCAGTTATACGCTTTGCAATAGGGTGACTACTATCGTATTTTGTGGTCATGGCAAACGACTGTTGGACGGTCAATTGTTTTGTGAAAGACTTAGCGGTCTTACGACTTCCCCTCTGGGAAGATGACCGACTAACAGCAGCAACAGCAGCAGTGGCAGTAGTAGGCGTACCGCTGCAGGATTCCTCGGATGAATCCCGTATTGAGGAGGACTCAGTCCGGCTGCTGACTTGGGCTGCAGGACTGAATCTGATGGAGATTGTGGAGGAAGTTGACGAGGAGGGTGTTGCTGGTGTGTATCCAACTGGACCACGGGATTTAGGTGTCCCTGTACCGATGAGGGTCCTAGCCCCAGTTCCTGAACTAACCACTGAACTATGAAGGTTATTCAGGTGACGTATAAGGGAGGATGTTCCTAGGTGGGCAAGATCCTTACCCCTGCTTATTTGAGCTTTACATAAGCTACATATGGCCATACATTGGTTGTCTGGATTTGGATAAAAATAACTCCAGACCGAAGAGGTGCATTTTTTGGTCTTCTGACCAGGCATGACGATGGGCTTTTTCATCCCATGGACATCAGCTGTTTCCCCCCCTGGTGCCTCATTTACAATAACCACATCACCATCCTCATCATCAAGTTCCTCCACAGCGCCAGCTACATCATCAATAGCCTCCTCCCGAGCCACCTCTTCCCGTACAGTGATGGGAAGGTCAGGCTTGACAACCACCAACACCCTTGAACTCGCCTTGGGGATTTGTGATAAGTTCTCTTTAGAAGGCAGAGTTGTTTGCTGTTTTGTTGCTGACAGCATAACTCTCTTCAATTTTTTGTAGGGGGGGGGAGGAGGAGGAGGGCTAAGATCTGTGGGTGAAGCTGAACCACTAGTCATGAACACGGGCCAGGGCCTAAGCCGTTCCTTGCCACTCCGTGTCGTAAATGGCATATTGGCAACTTTACGTTTCTCCTCAGATGATTTTAAGTTTCTCTTTTTGCTACTTTTTCTTAACTTGGGCTTTTTGGATTTTACATGCCCGGTACTACGAGATTGGGCATCGGGCTTGGAAGACGACGTTGATGGCATTTCATGGTTGGACACTTGCTGAATTGTATATGCATTGTATATACATAGGGTATATCCCTGGCTCATACACCGGTATGGCTCCCTTGGTTGTTAGAGTGCATGGTGCACTGGATACAGTAATGATTGGGACCCATATGCAGAGGGCGTGCTGCAAATGCTGGATGGAGTCACCTCTTCCCGTACAGTGATGGGAAGGTCAGGGTTCACAACCAACAACACCCTTGGACTCGCCTTGGGGATTTGTGATGTCATCTGTTTAGAAGGCAGAGTTGTTTGCTGTGTTGTTGCTGACAGCATAACTCTTTTAAATTTTTTGTAGGGGGGGGAGGAGGGCTTAGTTCCTTGGGTGAAGCTGAACCATTAGTCATGAACACGGGCCAGGGCCTAATCCGTTCCTTGCCACTGTGTGTCGTAAATGGCATATTGGCAACTTTACGTTTCTCCTCAGATGATTTTAAGTTTCTCTTTTTGCTACTTTTACTGAACTTGGGCTTTTTGGATTTTACATGCCCTGTACTAGGAGATTGGGCATCGGGCTTGCCAGACGACGTTGATGGCATTTCATCGTCTATGTCATGACTAGTGGCAGCAGCTTCAGCATTAGGAGGAAGTGGGTCTTGATCTTTCCCTACTTTATCCTCCAAATTTTTGTTCTGCATTATATGTAGCACAAGAGAGTGTACCCCGAAGCCACACACACTCGGCAAAGCCTTTAAAAATTATATGCGGCACAGGAGAGTACCACTGGACTGGAGTTATATAGCAGTACCACTGGACTTATACTGCAGAATCAGTGAAATTTGTAATATGGCAGTAACAACAATGGACTTATACTGCAGAATGAGTGAACTTTGTAATATTGCAGTACCACTGGACTTATACTGCAGGATGAGTGAACTTTGTAATATTGCAGTACCAATGGACTTATACTGCAGAATGAGTGAACTTTGTAATATTGCAGTACCACTGGACTTATACTGCAGAATGAGTGAACTTTGTAATATTGCAGTACCAATGGACTTATACTGCAGAATGAGTGAACTTTGTAATATAGCAGTACCACTAGACTTATACTGCTGAATCAGTGAACTTTGCAATATAGCATTACCAATGGACTTATACTGCAGCATTGTTTTGGGATATTTTTTTTTTTTTATAATTCCTTTTTTTGTTATTTTTTTTATAACTTTTTTTGAATTTTTTTATAATTTGGGAATAATGGGGAAATAACAATGCCCTTAGAAGGACAGAGCACAGGACACAGCACCACTGGACTGAACAGGACACAGCACAGGACCCAGCAGCACCACTGAACTCAGAAGGACAGAGCACAGGACACAGCACCACTGGACTGAACAGGACACAGCACAGGACCCAGCAGCACCACTGAACTCAGAAGGACAGAGCACAGGACACAACACCACTGGACTGAACAGGACACAGCACAGGACCCAGCAGCACCACTGAACTCAGAAGGACAGAGCACAGGGCACAGCACCACTGGACTGAGCAGAACACAGAGCACAGCACACCACAGAACTGAACAGCACGAGATATAGCAGGACAGAGGACCACCTAACACACCCTCCCTCTACCCTGATCAATGCCCGAGTGAAGATGGCGGCGACTAGCGGGGAATTTATAGGATCCGAGTATCGTGAGATCCGACAGCGGGATTATGACTCAGAGCCTCGGTTTCAGTTTTGCAATTGGCGGGAATACCCGGATCTGTCTCGGATCCGGCTCGTATCCGCAACGTTCGGGTGGGCTCGGATTTCAGAAATCCGAGTGCGCTCATCTCAACTATGAGCATGACCTAACTGTGATTGGCTGATGCTTGTGTCAGAGAGAGAGATTTCTATCTTGCAGGAAATAAGGATTGCACTCTACAAGGCCAGATGTCAACTCCCAAGCACTGAAGGTCATCATAAACAACTAAAGATGGAACACATTTGCGATTGAGCGTCAGTTGTCCGGCATGTTGATTGCACCATTCTTGCTTACCCATGCAGTGCTACCATTGAAATAGAAAATAGGGGAATGGTTCTTGTGGCAGGATCTGGTATGTCGGGATTGCCAAATTGTGTCACATATAAAGAAACATGGTCCATCAGTACAAGGAGTTTGGGGGGGTCACTATGCCTCTATTCAAACACAAAAGTGACTTCAATTCTGCCAAATATTCCTTACGTTCAGCTGGATGATTTTAATCAAACTCTTCTAAATTAGGACATAGATATTTTTGACATTAAGAGATCTACACAATTGTATGACTTTGTCATTTGACATCTAGCAGTCACCATTTTCAAAGTGTTTCTAAAGCTGTGGTTCTCTAAAGTCTGCTGTCTGATATAGTTGTCTTCCATGTGTACAGTATTATGTTTTTATTATAATGAACCCAATTCAATACAGCCCAAAAAAATGTACATTTATTGTGTCTAGTTTCCATTAACTGACCATGAAACAATAGTCAAGTCATAAAATTGTCCCAACAAAATTCAGTAGTTCACCTATTGTAGCAGTTTTTCAGGTTCCAATGTCCATATCTACCTACTAATGACATGTTAATATGGAGATGCAACACATGAAATTTGCATCAAAAGTGCATCTGTGGTTATACTGTATTTATAATTATAATTTAGCATATAACAGAAGCATATCTTTTCCAACTCTGTTTATCTCCTGATATTCTAGATTAACATTGAATCAAAGTTGAATGCCTAAAATTTGTTTCATACTCAGTAATAAGTTAAAACAATACATTTAATACATCAATACATTTTATCTTTAATAACGTATCAGCAGGCATCTTATACAAGTGTTACAAGCTGTAACAAACACATCTGACAAAGCAGGAAGAAGCGGGGTGTCGTAGGTGAAGTTTTGTTAGGCCGCCTGTCGACCATCAGTGCTTGGATTCATTATATATATTCATGAATAATAATGACAGGTCCAAATGATCAACAAAATACAGTATAAACACAAATAAAAATTGTACAAAGGACAAAATGTGGCAAAATACTTACTGCAACAGCTTCTAAAATTTGTTTCACGGCATCGGCAGCATCCCGCTCACTATAAAACCCTTTTTCCACAATTCTGCAAAGAAACCAACAGAGGGTCTGAGACTTGGCCACATCATATTTAATATAATGAACAGAAATGGAGGAAACACTCAAAGATCTAGCTTCATGGTTAAAACATTGGTGTAATGTACTTTAGAGTTTGGAG
Organism: Mixophyes fleayi; assembly: GCF_038048845.1. NCBI lineage: Eukaryota > Metazoa > Chordata > Amphibia > Anura > Limnodynastidae > Mixophyes > Mixophyes fleayi. Next base: position 741,214 of record NW_027447981.1, on the reverse strand, counting down.
AAAAAGCTGCTGAAGGGTACAAATTGGCACCTGGATAAACCATTGTGATGCAAGGGGTGCAAATATTTATTTTTCATTTTGCAGATATGGAAAATACCGCTACTTGTGCAGCACCTTTATTTTAACACTGTGACTTAGGGTTGAGCTAGGCTGCGTGTTTCCAAGTCAAAATCTGTCCATACATTTTAAATTTTACCCATTTCCCCTCTAGCACAACATGGTTTAGCAAAGGTGTAAAATTGTACCACTTAACTGAGGCTTTTTGTTTATCACAGCTATAAGGTCCCTTTTTCATTTTGTTTCTACATCCTTGCAACACAAGTGACACTCTATATATTGATACTTGGCTTTAAAATCAACAGGATCTTCAGTTTTCTTTGCAATTACTTTTGCAGAGATTGATAACAATTGACAGTCTACATGACCTTAAATATTATTCATACTAAATTTTCTAATCACAGCATTCTATAACTATTTGGGACACAATGACAAAAAATATCAATGACCAGCTCTACTGTACCTGTCCTTTATCATCTTTTGTGTTTTATTACTGTTTGCTGGCGCTATATAAATAAATGCTGATGATGATGATGATGACATATCATCACACTGGAGTTGACCACTAGAGCAATGGCTATTCATCAGTGTGTCATTTATGTTATGTTTAAGGCAAAATACATTATACTTCAATAGATTTTGAAAAATTGTCATGATTTATTGGATCAAATGGCTCAATAATTGTGTCCTGTCCCCTAATATGGTGAGTATAAAAACAGCAGCCATTAAGCCAATATGATAATCATAGTTGGAGATGATGTGGTGAAATAATTTTGAGCTGTTACAGGGCGTTTTTCTTGCGATACAATTTTTCGAGTTCTGCTTTGACAGTCACATTATTTATCTCTGTGGTGTGGTAGTTGAAGGTGAAGGGATAGAACAAGCACAGCAAATAACTGCAAGATAGTAAACATATATAACAAACTTCCCCTACTTGTCACCAATATAATTCATAGTAGGAAAGACTTGTGTCATTAAGTCAATGCAGAATTGTGAACTGTCACAAAAAGCTTAGGGCCAGTGGTCTCCATCTTTAATGGGCTCAACGAGTATAACATTCTGATTCAAACCAGTTTGGTGTGTGTGTGTGCTTGAGTATGTGTACATGTGTGTGTGTAGGATCTATTACATTTCTATCTAAAGCGACTGCTTGGTGTTTAGCAAATGCTCTGTCGACTCCCCCCCATTGGACAAGAAGATCTGGGGCGTGATTCATTAAGGAACTTAAATTAAGAAGTTTCTTATTTAAGTCTCCTGGACAAAACCATGTTACAATGCAAGGGGTGCAAACTAGTTTTCTGTTTGGCACATAAGTTAAATACTGACTGTTTTTTCATGTAGCACACAAATATCAACTTTAAGTTTCAGAGTACAAATAAGCTATCAAGTATTTGTGTGCTACATGAAAAAACAGTCAGTATTTAACTTATGTGCAAAACAGAAAACTAATTTGCACCCCTTGTATTGTAACATGGTTTTGTCCAGGAGACTTAAATAAGAAACTTCTTAATTTAAGTTCCTTAATGAATCAGGCCCCTGGACTTTGCTTCCCTCTATCTTCACTTATCCCTGTTCAGTGAACAGCGGGTATTCTCCTTACCTCTCCTGGTGATGATTAGTTCAGGGTAAGATAAAGAGGTAGAGGTTTGTGTCTAGGGGTGAAGAAGTGCAGAAGCAGAGTTTGTCCAAAGACAACAGTAAGAGAGAATATGAAGAGCCATGTCTGGACTTATAAAGCTGAGACTGGAACTCCCAGAACTCTTACCACCCATGAATACATCATCGTACACATGTAACAATATTGTTTTAATATCTGCAATTTGTCCCAATTTATCACATGTGTAACCCTAAAATGATCAGAATGCATGACAATTATCCAATAAAAAATCAACAGGATTAATTTCAGGCATGATTGAAAATTCAGTCCTGTTGTTGGCCCCAATGTGATCCGACAAGTTGAACCAAGCAGTGAATATTAAGATCTGTCCAATTTTAAACTGATCATGGAACTTAGGTTAGGCTGAGCTGACAGTTCATCCAGTTCATGTGACCAGTGTAATTATTTCCTTCATCTCTAACTCAAATAGAACCTAAATAGAATGAACCTATTTGATTTTTAATTACTGAGGGAAGTCACTTTTGCTACTAGACTTAATTAGCTGTGTGTTGACGACAATGTAAGTATATAGTAGTATCACAAGAGAAAGAGCGCTCCTTCCCTTGTGGTATTTAAATTGTGTTTATAAAGAGCAGCAATGTAATTTACTACTGGGAGTGTTCAACATATATTCCTATTGAAGTATATAGTAGTGCTATAGCAGTGTGAAGGGATGTGAAGAATAGTTTGGGGGACAGTCTGATATTAGGACAATGTAATAGTAAAAAAAACAATAGCTCCAGCAAACTTTATTTTTGAATGAATGAAAGATGTTATCGTTGTCTGTCTATGGTCTACTTTTACTGCATTATTAAATTACTAATATCTGAAACTCATGCCAATTCAAATTCATCAAATCCAGCAGGACAACATTATATAATAGTGTTTCAAAATTAAAAAAAGTTGCGGAACAATATGGAAGATTCATATGTTGAATGGCTTATGTCTCCCCTAAAAAACACTATATTTCCTTTGCATTATAAGCCAGCCAGTATTTCCATAGAATACACTTTACAAACCTTATACTGTATATATATATCAAACTGAAAGGATCAAAATATATATTTTGGGGCCACTGGTAGAATATACATTAGATGTACTTTATTAGTTGTGTAGACGTCTTGGCTTCTATATAAGTCATAGTAATTTCTCCTCATTGACACTAACATAATAGCATCAACTTCATAGTAAACATTTTCGTTAACACCAACATATAGCTCCTGGAATGGAGGTGAAGCCCCAGTGTCTCATAGTTATATTTCATACTGCAAGTAGATAGGTTAGAAATAACTTTAGTATATGATTATCCTTCCACCAGAAGTAGTCAGAAATATAATCATATAGGAATGGGTTTTTTTATGTTGATTTCCCTTTCACTAAAAATACATGATGTTTTCTCTCTACTATGTGTAGCAAGTAGGCGCAGTATGCATTTTATGTGGCATCCCAAAACCAGTAAATGAAAACAAATTGTGTAAATGTTTCAAGCTTCCTCAGGGGCATTTAAGTGGTTAGCAATAGATACATTACAATTAGATTGCTTAGTGGAACACTGTGACTATGCACATATGGCAATCAGTCACTCATAAGAGATAAGAACTATGTTGATATAAGGCAGTCTACAGTACTTCCACTAGAAATTTAATAATTTACAATCAAATGTAAGGCTTTCAAAAATGTTACACTTAAGCTGAGTACACACTACAGCAGTGTTGCCTAACCTGTGACACTCCAGGTGTTGTGAAACTACAAGTCCCAGCATGCTTTGCCAATATATAGCAGCTTATTGCTGGAAGGGTGTGCTGGGACTTGTAGTTTCACATAACCTGGAGTGTCACAGGTTCGCCAACACTGCACTACAGGATATTACTACAGATGCGATTTCTGTAATGATTTTACTAATTGCTGAAAGTCCCGATGACCATGCAGATTTATCTGTACACACCTACAAAATTTACCTTCAGATCTGTGCGCTACATCTGTCATAACCATCTGCTGAAAACATGATCGTGGGAGCATACACACTAATGCAATATCGGACCTAACAGTTGTTTATCATGTTAGTGGCATGATAATTGGTTGAAAAACCGGTAGTGTGTATACAGCTCTATCCTCCATCTCTATCCAGTAATGAAGAAAACTACCGAAACACATAGCGAATTAGAAAGGTACTAGTCAAGAACATAACATAAAGGTTAATTTCACTGTCAAGGAGTTTTTCCCATGGGTTAAATTTGTAATATATGCCCTACGTGCAATCCTAATAATGTTGGTTCACAATGTCTGCCTCCACAGTGTGGGATGAGTGCATTTACATAATAACTGAAGCTGCAACACTGGTTGTCCGTAGAGGTCAATGTATTATAGAAATTGTTAGTTGTATTGAGGAGCTCTACAAAACTAATGTTGCTTTTAAACTGAATATTGCTTTCATATGAAAACTCCTCAATTGTTGAAGATTTCGTAACAATTCAAAGGTCATTATTAAGATAAACTAGATATAAAATACTTATCGACTAAGCTTACTCGTGTAATCAATCAAACATAAACATTTTTTTTTTTCTGTGGCATTGCTTCCACAGCTTCAGTTATTTTTACTTAGAGGTTAGATGGAAATTAGTAACATTAGTCAAATTGAATATGATATTTAAGTATTATTACCATTTATTTATATAGCGCTGGCATATTGCCTAACACTACATCAAGGGAAGAACATGCAAACTTCATGCAGACAGTACCCTGGTCATAATTGAACATAAACCCCATGTGATTAGGGATGGTAATAATTATATAAATATAGCCAAATCTTAACATTACACTATTACATCATACTTGCCAACTTTCCCGGAATGTCCGGGAGACTCCCGAATTCTGTGTGGGTCTCCCGGACTCCCGGGAGAGTATGACAGTCCCCCGCATCTGCCCATTTCCTAGTGAAGTGGGCAGAATTAAATCCAAAATGCCGCGATTCACCGCCCCCGCTGTAAAATGACGCGTTTGCGTCATTACGTCACGGGGCATTTGGCCCCGCTCCCTGCACGCCCACCTGCCCCCAGCAGCTCCCGGATCATACTTGCCATAAGTTGGCAAGTATGTATTACATACAATTCCAGCATATACAGTTCAGAACTCAATGTCATTTTCTGAATACATCATTTCATATGAATTAAGATCATAAAATTACCTTTATGTTGGGCTCCATTTGTGATTCCTTTGGAGCCAGTAAATATTAACCATTAAGTACCAGGAGAAAATGACAACATAGAAAAAAATTTGGTAAAGGAAGTGTTATTTGATTATACAACATTTACTGACTAATACATTTATAATGTGTTTTCTTGAACTCTAATTCCTCAACCACCTGCTAGAGGCCAAAATCTGCCAATCAAAGAAAGCTGAGCAAATTCATACATCACTCACCTGTCAAACAGTTCACCTCCTGTCACAAGTTCAAGAACAAGACTAATTTCTGTAGGGGTCTCAAAGATCTCCTTCAATTTTATCTACAAGTAAATTGCATTAAAATATCATTACTCCAGAGTATGATTATCGGACAGAGAACATTGATGTAGTATACACTGTATTTTTACAAAATGTAAGACACAGTAAAAAATTATTTCATTTTAGCTATTGATAACATAATTTATTTATTAAATATATTTAACACACTAAGTGACCAGTTTACTAATGTGAAATTTTAAATTAACATTTTTTGCTCAGTTGTACAAGTCTCCCTTAAAGGGTTTTAGATTACCACCGCCCTTAAATTACTTGATATGAAGAAGATTATACATATTATACCAAATTACATCAGAGTGTAATCATGAAAATAATCTTCCTGAAATATCTATATCTGCACTAATAATAATAATAATATTATCAATATCAAAATATGTTTTATAAGTTACTTATCGATCTCTTGTCTCAGCATATTGATAGAAGTCCCATATTATACATGTCATGATTAGTTACATTTTATGTTCTTAATAATACTAAAGCTAATTTGCAAGGCAGAAACAAATATGATACTTATTTGCATAAAAGCACAAAGAAATACCATCTCATTACTTAAAATTAACATTTTTAAAATGTTTTTTGTTTAATAGCAACAAAAACCACACACTTACAATATTTGGATGTGAAAGGCGCAGAAGGACCCCGATTTCTGTTCGCACAATTTTCTTATCTACCTGGTTGAAAAAATACAAGGAGATAATAGGCGACAATTGTAATGACAGAAGCATCAATACCAATAAGACAGGTAATTAGATCTCCTCAGTTACTATCACTCCTAATGCCTCATAATGTATTAACTATACCGAATTATATTCAGTAAAAGAGTATTACTAACACTCTATAGTGTTTTGCATATGTTTTTGTTATGGGTATATGCATTATTAAGTATCTAATCCAGGCTGGAGCTACAATGCAAAAATCTATGGCAATATAGAAAACGGACTTATATTATTATTTGATGTATGCAGATAATATTTTATATATTTACACCATGACATTGTTATAGTACTACACTATTAGCAGCCTTTGGCTTTGTTCAAATCTTTGTTTCTATAGATCTATATTTTACTGGTTGAGGAGATACCAGGTTAAGCAACTACTGGACTTATCGATATCTTGAATAACTTGTGAATTGTTATATGAGCACTGTTTTTGAGGACAGAGAGAGAGAGAGAGAGAGAGAGAGGGGGGGGGAGAGAGAGAGAGGGGGGAGAGAGAGAGAGGGGGGAGAGAGAGAGGAGGGGGAAGGGCGAGAGAGAGAGGGGGGAAAGAGAGAGAGTGCTAAAAAACTTTATGCATATGACTAGTATGTTCATTTTTAATACTTTACCATTTCATGATGTCATGTCCTTGTCAATTACAAAATACAAATTACAAATACTTTGTGTCATGCTGGTTAGGGAGATTAATACCATAATGTCTCTTCCTGCCAAAATCCTGAATGAGCAGTTACAGATATACCAAAATCCCTGTTACTCTGTAAAGGAAGAGCAGTTGGACCGAGGAGGAAAGACAACATGTGATCCATGATTCAACCGAATATATATATATATATATATATATATATATATATATATATATATATATATATATATATATATATATATATATATATATATATCTCTAATATAAAAGCCTAGTGGCGAGTGTTAGTCTGTGTGTGTGTGGAAAAAAAAACAAACAAGCTGCAGCGCCACCTGCTGGGTGGAGTTATACACTGACCTACTAAATTCTTAGTGTGTGTGGAAAAAAAAACTCAGAAAGGGCTGAAATTTGGTATACTAAGATGTTTTTAATTTGTTAATTGTTAAAAGTGTTTATAAAGATTTAAAAAAAATATATATATTTCTTGAAGGAGAAGTGACAGTTGGGAGTGGTTGGTGGTTGCCGGGGGTGACAGTTGGGAGTGGTTGGTGGTTGCCGAGGGTGACAGTTGGGAGTGGTTGGTGGTTGCCGGGGGTGACAGAGCGAGAGGAGTGTGATACTCAGGACCGCTGAGAGAGATCCCTGTGTCTGGATAGACATCTGAATAGATGTGGCAATAAAGATGAAGGATGAGGTGATGGAGAAGAATGATGAGGTGGTGACATGTGGACAAAACCACGTTAAAAAAGGGCGCTTGCGTCGGGAAGTAACGCTCTTCCCCTGAGGAGGCCTGGGCTAGGCCCAAATGCATGATAAGAACCTTTTTAACACCTTAAGTAGCTTGATTTGATTAGAATGCATGAGTATCATGCACGTGTTAACTTGTATATATATATATATATATATATATATATATATATATATATATATATATATAGTGCAGCTAAACAAATCTCAATAAGATTTCTGTAAATATATATTTAGTAGTTTTAACTGCCAATGTAGAATTGTATCATGTAATATTATTAGTTTTGATCTAGACATCATAGCTTGGTAATTATCACGCCAGCCTACAATTGTTTGGAGTGAAATATACCTTAGGAATTTAAATTGGCATCAAAAATATATTTTTCACAAAGACACATTTTAAAGCATTACCCCATAAAACTAATTTAGGAACCTGAAAGACCGTACGGGGGGAATTCAATTCCCCCGAAGTACTGCCGCACTAAAACTTTCTGCTCGTAGCTCCCTGAGCTGCGAGCAGAATGCCGGGTTAAAACTACCGTAATAACAGTAATTACGCGCACTATTACCGCAATAGCACATGCCGCGTTACTTTTAACAGTAACGCGGCCAAATGAATTTCCCCCTACATCTCCTATCTTAGTACATGTTGTCTATGTAACAAATGACTGAAATAACCACATACTTCACCAAAATTTCCAGACATGATTTACTGAAGAACATGCTATCAAAACTGTGTTGTGAAATGTAAAAAAAAATTACATTTTGTAGGTATTAAAATGTTGCTCAAGTAAAATGGACTTTTCTAGGCAATTAGTAATTGATATATATCTAGTGTCAAATAAAAACAAGCTATTGTATATATACAACATTTGTACAATCCTTTGATACAACAAGCAATTTGCAATAACAGGATAGAACACACAGTAACCCTTTGATACATAATACATGCCTCACCTGCATTTACTTATGCGTGTACCCAAGGAGAACAAAATACATTGCATGAGCTGTTTCCAGCTTGTTGTTAGACTAAAATTACCATTGTGTTGGATGTCTTATAAACCAGAGCAATCAAGAGTGATTTGAGAACAAAAATGCAATTTTTCCTAAGCTACAATGTTCTCCGTGTATATTGCTCAGACACTTCCAGTTGCTTTCCATTTCAAAATTCATGTCATTTTATTTACTTCCTTCCAGACAGTATCAGAACAGATCTCCAAATTTTATTAACTAAAATAACAAAAGCAATCTAAAATGAGCCAAGCTGTTTGCATGGAATATATTTGCTTTACAAATATATATGTAACAATTTGTATAGCCCAGCAAAACTTCACAAACTCTGTTTTAATTGTTTGCCACCAAATCTCATTACTTTAGACTAATGATGGGCAACCTTCAGAAAAGTGACATATTCATTTCACAGATTAAAAAACAGCCCCAAAACGACCATGGCACACTCACCACCCAATCTTGTTCCAAATTTCCACTACCTGCCACAAAATGCCTCCGCAAGCACTAAAACCCCTGCATGCCCTCAAATCCCACATGTACTCCAAAATTCCATCACATGCCAGTCAGACCTCCACACATATCATTCAGATCACATGCCACCTAGTCCTCCACACATGTCATTCAGATCACAAGCCACCTAGACCTCCACACGTCATTCAGATCACATGCCACCTAGACCTCCACACATGTCATTCAGATCACATGCCAGCTAGACCTCCACACGTCATTCAGATCACATGCTTCCTAGATCTCCACCCGTCATTCAGATCACATGCCACCTAGACCTCCACATGTCATTCAGATCACATGCCACCTAGACCTCCACATGTCATTCAGATCACATGCCACCTAGTCCTCCACACATGTCATTCAGATCACATGCCACCTAGTCCTCCACACATGTCATTCAGATCACATGCCACCTAGACCTCCACACATGTCATTCAGATCACATGCCACCTAGATCTCCACACATGTCATTCAGATCACATGCCACCTAGATCTCCACACATGTCATTCAGATCACATGCCACCTAGATCTCCACACATGTCATTCAGATCCCATGCCACCTAGTCCTCCACACATGTCATTCAGATCACATGCCACCTAGTCCTCCACACATGTCATTCAGATCACATGCCACCTAGTCCTCCACACATGTCATTCAGATCACATGCCACCTAGTCATCCACACATGTCATTCAGATCCCATGCCACCTAGATCTCCACACATGTCATTCAGATCACATGCCACCTAGACCTCCACACATGTCATTCAGATCCCATGCCACCTAGTCCTCCACACATGTCATTCAGATCCCATGCCACCTAGACCTCCACACATGTCATTCAGATCCCATGCCACTTAGACCTCCACACGTCATTCAGATCACATGCCACCTAGACCTCCACACATGTCATTCAGATCCCATGCCACTTAGACCTCCACACGTCATTCAGATCACATGCCACCTAGATTTCCACACATGTCATTCAGATCACATGCCACCTAGACCTCCACACATGTCATTCAGATCACATGCCACCTAGACCTCCACACACATCATTCAGATCACATGCCACCTAGATCTCCACACATGTCATTCAGATCACATGCCAGTCAGACCTCCACACATGTCATTCAGATCACATGCCACCTAGACCTCCACACGTCATTCAGATCCCATGCCACCTAGACCTCCACACGTCATTCAGATCACATGCCACCTAGATCTCCACACATGTCATTCAGATCACATGCCACCTAGACCTCCACACATGTCATTCAGATCACATGCCACCTAGACCTCCACACATGTCATTCAGATCACATGCCACCTAGACCTCCACACATGTCATTCAGATCACATGCCACCTAGACCTCCACACATGTCATTCAGATCACATGCCACCTAGATCTCCACACATGTCATTCAGATCACATGCCACCTAGATCTCTACATGTCATTCAGATCACATGCCACCTAGATCTCCACACATGTCATTCAGATCACATGCCACCTAGATCTCTACATGTCATTCAGATCACATGCCACCTAGATCTCCACACATGTCATTCAGATCACATGCCACCTAGATCTCTACATGTCATTCAGATCACATGCTATCTAGACCTCCACACATCATTCAGATCACATGCCAGTCAGACCTCCACACATGTCATTCAGATCACATGCCACCTAGACCTCCACACATGTCATTCAGATCACATTAGATTGCCTGGATACGAGGGTCACAAAACAGTAATATTTCCCACTTAGAGCGTTTGTAAGAGTTGTAGAACATATGTTTTATATCTTTTCGGCAGACGGTTATGACAGATGAAGATCACAGATCAGAAGGTCAATCTTGTAAAATGTGTATAGTGTGTACACATGAATCGACATGCTGATCGGGACTTTCAGTTGTTGGTAAAATCGTCACCGATATTGCATCATGAGAAGTTTTCAGTAGTGTGTACTACCCAAAGAAATGAGAGAAAAAAGAAAGTATGATCAGAGCACTGTAAAGTAAATACTGAGCGGGCAGCAAGATGGCTTAGTGGTTAGCACCTCTGCCTCACAGCCCTTCGGTCATGAGTTCTATTCCCAACCATGGCCTTATCTGTGTTGAGTTTGTATGTTCTCCCTGTGTGTGCGTGGGTTTCCTACCACGCTCCAAAAACATACTAGTAGGTTAATTGGCTGCTATCAAATTGACCCTAGTCTCTGTGTGACTGTATGTTAGGGAATTTATAGATTGTAAGCTCCAATGGGGCAGGGACAGATGTGAGCAAGTTCTCTGTACAGCGCTGTGGAATTAGTGGCGCTATATAAATAGCTGATGATGATGAGTGTCATAAAAAGCTCTAACTTAATAAAACATAAACATTTTCACTATCCAATTAATCAAACGTTATCAAACAAGATCTCAGCTCTTATTAAGCCTTCCCTGTAACAGCTACAAAAGCAACATATGCTGTTTTAAAATGTATAATTCACAACCTCTTAATTTCTTATCTCTACCTTAGGAGTGTTAGCATGTGGATACATTTTCCTTACTGAAAACCAGGGCAAACAAACTAATGCATCATTTCAATATTTTTCCTACAACTGGTTATCCTTGCCTGTCAAGTAAACATTACCCACAGATTACTTTATGGTTTATGTGTTACGATAAGCTTCAGATCAGGGGTGGAACTTGGCACTACTGCCTCTTGGGCCCCCTGCTTTGCTGTCAGAAGAGTGGAGCAGGGGCATGTGTAGAAGGTGCCAGCACTATGCAATTTTGAGAGCTGAGTGAGGCTTAGAGAAGGCAACCTGAGCACCCCCCCTGTCTGTGCCCATAGAGACCACACTCCCTGCAGTGCTGGTAGTTCAGAAACTGCTCTAGAATCTAAATTCATAAATTAAAAGTGTAGTTAAGTACACAAGACAGATACAACTTTCTAACTTGATAACTGTTTTTTTATTTCTAATCTGTACTTTTTGCATAGATAGGTGACAAGATGGAAAACTGGATGGATGGTTACAGGCCTTTCCATGTATAGCCATAGTATAAATTGGACACCTGGCTCTTTTGTGATTTTGTGGGTGTTTGGGGTGGTGCACTTTCCAAGCTGTAAAGACATCTGTCTTTGGATAAGGAAGCAATAGTATGTAACTTGTCTCAGGGAGGGTTGTTTTAAACATCCATGGAAAGACATAAACACAATTTAGTAAATTTAGGATTTTGAGACATTAGTGAACAGGCAGATAGCTGCATCTAACAGAACACCAAAATTGACCCAAAACACTCAGAGCTTTATCTTTGAAAAGCTGCAATGAAAGCTTAAAAGTTAGTTGAATCAATTCAGTTTGATAAATAGACTGTGTGGGCTCGGTGCCATCATATATATTTAATAGAAAATGAATAGTGACACTTCAATTTTCCAGGTCGAGCTGCCTGGTGAATTAAAATGTAGGGTAGTATATTTCAGGATAAGTAGGGGTGTCCTTCATTCTGCTAGTGGAGAATGAGGTTTCAAATAGAAGTGGAAAAAAAACCCAATATTACAAAAATGATCAAACCAAATATATTTTTTACAGGCTGAATTATTTACTATGTAAATCATAAGCAAGTTATGACTGCCCAGTTCATGGTGAGACCTATCTGCTGTATTCTCTTTACCATTCTTATCTTTGTATGTGTATGTCATTTAAATGATGATAGGAGTATGTATGTAGGGATAAATATGCGATGAGTGTGGTAAATACACTAATAATAAATAATAATAGTAATTAATAATAATAAATGAGAATAAGAGTTCACAGAGTAGCATGAACCCTAGGTTTTTGAGATCCTCTCTATTCACCAAAACATCCAAACATTCCGCTTTCAAAGCCAAGATTACTATGTTTGGATTAGTATCTATGGTAACTGTCATCACAATTTAAGTAATTAGATTCATTTAATAATATACAGTATTTGCATATATTTGTAACTAAACCTTCTGGCTTGCGGATTTGAATGTGCAACTCTTGTGGGATGTTTACTTTACATATATTATAGATTGGGTTGTAGACTATGAATTATGTAGGTTTGGCCAAAGAGAAACTTTTCCAATTTGTAAGAGTCGGAGCCATGGCACTAACCTACATTACAGCGTGCTGAATTAAGTTTTAGAATTTTAGGGAACGTTTTTATTTTGGAAAAACTCAGACATGAACGTTAAAGAGTGAGTCACAGTAGGAAAGACTTACAATTTTCACAACACATATTGTAAATAATGCCGTCACTAGTTTAATGGGAATTATTATGAATAAAGTTTTCTATACAAAGAGTTAACTTACAGTTTTCTTTAACATTTTGACTGCGTAAGGCTTCTGGGTTCCTTTCTGCCTGCATCTGTACACGACCGACGTTGCACCCCTAAAAGAAGGAGAGGCGGTAAGCAACTATGTTATAATAATACAATACTCACATGTTAAGTATATTCAAACTGAAAATCACATTTCATGTTGGATCTTGAGGAAAAACATTGTTCTCCGACTTGTTTGATGCACCATGTCTTAGCACAGGGTAATTTTTCTTAAAGTGGAAGTATCATTTCAGCAAATTATTTTATTTTGTTGTTACAGTAAATACATCGGATTCCATTTTCTTAATGAGAAATGATGCTGTGAATACGTTCAATGTTCTCCCTACAATTACGGATTCATAAACATTTACACGCTACTGCTCTCCAAATTCACATACATCACAGCATGTCATTATCTCTTCACAGCTCAAGGACCATGTTCATCTCAAGCATTACAGGTACAGGTAGAATGGCAGGACAGTACATTTGTGATGAGTTCCTTACAACATATACAGTATTCTTGTGATGTACAGTAGTTGTGTCTAAGAGCCTTCTGAACCTCAAGCTCTCATTACTATCTTCTTCTGTCTAACCTCTCCCCTGCCGTCCTCTTCTCCTCTTCACAAGGCTTCTTCACTAGCTGTACTATACCTCATCATCACCATCATCATCACCATTTATTTATATAGCGCCACTAATTCTGCAGCGCTGTACAGAGAACTCACATCAGTCCCTGCCCCATTGGAGCTTACAGTTTAAATTCCCTAACACACACACACACTAGGGTCAATTTGTTAGCAGCCAATTAACCTACCAGTATATTTTTGGAGTGTGGGAGGAAACCGGAGCACCCGGAGGAAACCCATGCAAACACAGGGAGAACATACTAACTCCTCACAGAGAAGGCCGTGGTCGGGAATTGAACTCATGACCCCAGTGCTGTAAGGCCTCCCTACTGATGAGAAACTGAATACTTAAAAGGTCAACTGAAAATTAAGCTCCCAAATGTTGTGCATTTCATACCAAGCAAACCTCTTAATACTTTCATGGAGCTCGCCTTACATGGCATTCTAATAAACAATGAACAAGTATATAACACTTGTATATAGTCAATATGCCGTTCTTCAGCCCCTTACTGAGAATTCAGGCATGTTGCAGAACTCCTCTAACACTTGCACAACAAACCTGCCCAAATCAAGTGTTAATTACAGACGCCACTGAAAGTCTGTAGCTCTGAGCTCTTCATTTTAGTAAATGTGATACTAAACAGAGCAATTGTTTTCGCTAATAAGATGTCTCATGGCTTAACTGTAGCTATAAAAAGAAGTCTAAAAAATGTTCACAAATATAATTGTTTGTGTTTAGAATTTTATGTTTTATGTTAGTCATTTAGCTTGCTTTATTATTTCACCCAGTCTTAACATGTATACGGCAAATAGAATAGGAGATAGGATAGAGCCCTGTGGACCACCGCACAGCAGTGGCACTGGTGCAGATGAGTATACTCCTTAAGATACTCTATGTGACCTGACAGTGAGAAACAATTTGAACCAACTAAGGACTGTACAATCCAGTCCACAGAAATTTTTCAGGAAATTTATTAAAATCCCATGGTGCACAGTATGAAATGATGAAGAGAGGTCCAGGTGGATTAAATCAAATACCTATTAAACTCACTTGTGAGGATGAAAAATATACATTTATATAATATTTTCAATATGAATGTGGCAGATCTTCACAATAGAGAGATGCAATTCATTTCTGCTTTATTGTACCACTTCTTTTAAAATGTGGGTGTTTTGTTGATAACTGACTGCAAGCCCTTGGGAGGTTTCAAAATGTTTGGACCCTCATGCACAGAAATCCACTAATAGATCACCGGGCATGTGAACTGCCAGAAGTGTTTTATTGCTGCTAAATTTGTGCTGAATCAATTGGAGTTATCTGAGGAATTTAATTTGCAACCGTTACGCTTATATTCTGGAGGAGGAGGCACAGTTTCAAAAAGTTTTCATTGATTTATAATTAGGATGGTCTGGTGTCTAATATTTATTTATGTTTGCACTGCTCCACTACAATTGTGTTTAACTCCCTGAGTTGTCAGGGAACCCCCTGGTTGCAGATGCCACATCATTATAAACACAAATATCTAGCCATCACATTTTTATTAGCAATTATAGCAGCAGGGGCAAACGCAGGATTTTTAAGGGGGGGTTACCAAATAGTTGAATTCGGAACAAAGCAAAAAATGTGTGTGCGTGTATGTTAGGGAATTTAGACTGTACGCTTCAATGGGCCAGAGACTGATGTGAGTGCTAAAATATTTTGTATTATATATTATATTAGCATTTTACATGAAATGAAAAATCATTGCTACCACACACTAAAATACTGTACATTAAAACAATCTAAACCTATCTGTGAAATGAGTATTTACACTCCACATTAAAACTAACACTGATACCGCACATCAAAATAGCATTGATAACACACATTAAAACTAACATTGCTAATGTACAGGAAAAAAACAAACAACAAAAACAAACAAAAAACATTTATAACATGACACAAGTTTGGACTATATTTACATACACATACATATATATATATATATTTGTTATTTTGTTACAGGGTGAAATCAGATACTAGCCACAATGAATCTGATGTAGTTTTTTTATTAATAGACCAAAGACTCCATTTCTGGGCAGCCTGCAGGGTATGCAGCGCTGTGTTATTATATATAAATATTGTATTATAGGATTAAAAAAGTAGAGGAATCCTCTACTTTTTTAATCTTTTAATACAATATTTATATACAATAACACAGCGCTGCATACCCTGCAGGCTGCCCAGAAATGGAGTCTTTGGTCTATTAATAAAAAAAAACTACATTAGATTCATTGTGGCCAGTATCTGAAGCTCTTTTATTATTTAATATGTGCAGTGACACTTGAAATAGTCCTACCGTGCCCCAGGGAAGCCAGCCAGTGATGCCGGGTATTCAAGGGAGGAGCTGCTGCGCTTGCGCATGCGCAGCAGCTCCTTCTCGCCGAACAGGAGTTATACAGCAGCCGCAGCGCTGTGACAGAAGCGTCGCGGCGGTGCTGTAAGAGAAAAATCTTTGGCATGTTTAAAAACATGCTTTTGCCCGACCGATCCGCGGAGGGGGGGGGGGGTTCTGGAGACTCAGAAACCCCCCCTGCGTGCGCCCCTGTAGCAGAACATACAAATATACAAAACAGTGCATTTTACTATTATCCTTGAATCAAACACTGATACAAAGCCCACATTTCAAACACACTTCTTAAATCAATAGTCTAATATAAACAGAAACATACCATAATTTGTTAGCTATATTGTAGATTTTTTTAGTATGATATTTTAATTGTAGAGAATTCAAAGGTTTTAATGAGGTCTACTCAAGTCTGTACTAATGTTCACTTTGCAATTCAAAATAAAATGTTCCACACTTTGTACATATTTAGTTATATTTTCAAGAAGACATGAGCCTTAAACCTTCAGCAGGGCATAAGAAATATTTACGAGGGAGGAGTCAGGGCATACTTGCAGCCGCATATGGATCTCATGACTGGCATGTTGGCGCTACTCCTGGTCACTGAGAACTGACTGGGAACCAATTATCAATTTGTAACACCTCCTCTCTATGCTTCTTCTCACAGCCATTTCTGCTCCGCCCAAGGCAATGCAGTCATGCTGATATATTGTGTGAGTACCTGGTACATCATTCACCCCAAGAACTTCAGACTTCCACAATAAATATGGACATGAACTTCAAACAATCAATTGCTTTGAAAGTGACCTAAGGCTGGGTACATACTACACAAAATTTCTCCCAATGCAATATGGTTAACGATTTTACCAATGACTGAAAGTCCCGATCAGCATGCCGATTCCTGTGTACACACTATTGATGTTTTACACAATTTACAGGCAGATCTGTGCTTTTCATATGTCATAACTATCAGCTGAAGAGATTGTGACTCTGCACACTCCATAGAGATCTGCCTACAGTGTTGGTCGTGAGTGCATACACACTGCAAAACTGGAACGTCATTGTTCCAACAGTGAACGAGATTTTTAGTCCAGTTTAAAAATAAAATCAAACAATGCAATGTTCTTTGGAACAATGACGTTCCAGTTTTGCAGTGTGTATGCACTCACGACCAACACTGTAGGCAGATCTCTATGGAGTGTGCAGAGTCACATACGCTGAATCATATGCCCATGTAATGAACCAAGACACCTATCCTACCATGGATAGGGTGAGTAGTACGGTGCAATGTTAATTAGAATCCACCAAAGTTCTTTGCTCTACTTCTGCCAAATTCTGCTGTAAACTTCTGATCACATCATTCAGACGCTCCATCTCCTGGTTTTCACGCAGTTGTGAAGTGTTTGCAAGTTGCTGCAGTTGTGAATCCTTCTCTTGGGCACCTTTTTGGATATCGTGTAACTGAGTCTCCAGACCATGTATTGTGCTCTGGGAAGCCTCTTGCACAGATACAAGCAATGCTTCTGTAGCCAAGTGCTGAGCAGTTTTCTCTCTCAGAGCTTCTGACAGCTTCTCAATGCTAACTGTGTGACATTCATCCATTCTGTCCTCCGATTTGATTGCAGGAACCTCATTGATTACAATCTTTTCTGAAGAACTCCTTATGTTTTCCACTTCTTTCTTTAATTGCTCTAGTTCAGCATTTGTTGCCTCCAGCTCACACTTCAAGAGGGTCACATCAGTGTCGTTTATTTCAATTGTTGGAAGTATTAATTTTTCTCTGTAGAGTAAATTAGACTGGTGTTTAGATCCATCTATTTCACCAACGGTATGGTCATTGTCGGCTAATTCTAGCTGAAGTCTTTCAATGGTCTCATTCAACGTTTCTATCACTTGGGTATGTTCTTTCAGCGTTATAACCTGGTCATAATACTGTTTCAGAGAGGAATCTTTTTCTTTAATAACTTGCTGTAGCTGTCGCAACTCAGACTCCATGTCCTGCATAGCAATCCGCACGTCTTCCTGCAAAGGTTCGAATACTTGACTGGAGGGCCTTGAAACCTTATTCTGTCCTTTACTACTGGACGTGTTCTCAAGCTCCATCTCTATATTGTTCATTATTTCACTGGCGCCAAGAATTTTTTCCTCCCTATTTGCAAGAGTGACATGGCTATCTCCAGCCAATGGCTGTAAAATGCCCTTTCCGTCAGCCATATCTGCAAACTGGTCCTTGTTGTACTCTGCGACGTCAGCCCCACTGGTGAAATCCACGGACACTTTTTGCTCTATACGGGACAACTCCTCTTGTAGTTTCTCTATTACTTCATTGAGCTTTTCTACCTCCTCCTCGCGGTTCTTCTTCAAACGTTCCTGATCACTTTTCAAGCATTTAATTTGGCTCTTGTACTCCTTGATTTGCTCATTTTTCTCCTCAATCATCTGAAAACAAATGAAAAACCATGTTTAATTGTTTAACCAACAAACCTAAGATTAAATGAAGTATCGTTTTAAAAAAAAATTGCTCCAAGTATGCAAACGTAATTAAAGGGACTCTTTCAATAAAGAATATATCTTGTTTTATTGTAATTTATCTGTCCCTGACGTAATAAAAAAAAAAAATCTGTTTTCTTGCAATCAATTTGGGGAACTCTTTGGTCATTAGGTAATTTAAATATCACTGGAGAAAGCTAACCTCAGCACACTACACTTTATTTAAAATCAACACTGAAAACAAGCCATCCTCTGAGAGCAAGAGAGTAGAGATGTATGAAGGAAGCAGTTAAATAAGACTGGTCAAATCAGCTGCAAATTCAGGGCGTTCCTCCCATGAGGTGAGATGAGAACCATGGGCCTGATTCATTAAGGATCTTAACTTAAGAAACTTCTTATTTCAGTCTCCTGGACAAAACCATGTTACAATGCAAGGGGTGCAAATTAGTATTCTGTTTTGCACATAAGTTAAATACTGACTGTTTTTTCATGTAGCACACAAATATCAACTTTAAATTTCAGTGTACAAATAAGCTATCAAGTATTTGTGTGCTACATGAACAAACAGTCAGTATTTAACTTATGTGCAAAACAGAATACTAATTTGCACCCCTTGCATTGTAACATGGTTTTGTCCAGGAGACTTAAATAAGAAGTTTCTTAAGTTAAGATCCTTAATGAATCAGGTCCCAGGTCTTATCCGACAACAGCCTAGGAACTCGTCTCTCTCAACCTTCCCCGGAACTCCGGTCACCAGTCACACTGCATTAATTTATAGCAGGTAAAAGTGATGATTAACTAATTCTACTCCACTTCTCAATCAGACAGCACAACTTATATTCTTGTTGTTAGTTAAGAGGACCTGTTACTTACAGATAGTGGAGGGAGCTAATGAGCCGAACCAAAAACTATAAGCGTGCTGCTTTAATAACGGAGTGATGTCACTAGTTCCAAGTGAGGCGATAAACTGCATTTTCATTATAGTTGTTTTATCCCCAATACAGATTTGCTATATATATAGAAAGTGGAGCAGTTGCAAGTGCACATTACCTTGTTATATGATGCAGCCTCAAGATGTGTCTGTGATTTTACTCTTTGCTCGTTAAGGAGAACAATTTCCTGGTCATTCGATAACAATATTTCCTTCACATTTTCTGGTGACGTTTGATGTTCATGTTGTGGGCTTTCGATTCCTTCCTGAGATACGTAAAACAAAAACAAACATTTTAGATCAGAATCTATGTTTGAGTCATATTACAAACACATACGTGTGAACAACCCATTGTGCACGATTAACAATTCATCCCAAATGTTGATGTTGTGACTCCTTTGTGGATGATAATTCATCATCATATCATCACTTATGGCAACAAATCATGTATAGAGATTAAGCTCAACCCACAATTGTGCACAGACCCAGGTAGAGGTACATGAGCCACATGCTATAATGTTGTAGTATTTAAGCTGAAAAGGTAAAATGTGTTTCATATACTTTAAATCCCAACCTAACGTTATCCTCACACAGATTTTGGTAGTCAATTTTGGTCTTTTTAACCAAACTCACTAATCAGTACTGTATGTGGGCAAACTGCCCATGATCTGGTTGTCAGTGGGAGTACCGAGTAGCCGGATTGTTGGCATTCATTTCATAATACTCCGATATTGAATATGTGTCAAGTTCATGTGACTGCCACTAATGACTTGTATATTATCATTAGAGCAGCATGGTGGTTAAGTGCTTAGCACTTCTGCCTCACAGCGCTGGGGTCATGAATTCAATTCCCGACCACGGCCTTATCTGTGTGGAGTTTGTATGTTCTCCCCGTGTTTGCGTGGGTTTCCTCCCACACTCGAAAAACATACTGGTAGGTTAATTGGCTGCTATCAAAAAATTGACCCTAGTCCCACTCTGTGAGTGTGTGTGTGTGTCTGTGTGTGTGTATATGTTAGGGAATTTAGACTGTAAGCTCCAATGGGGCAGGGACTGATGTGAGTGAGTTCTCTGTACAACGCTGCAGAATCAGTGGTGCTATATAAATAAATGGTGATGATGATGATGATCATTCCCTGTAAGGTGTGTTTACACAAGGGGTTTGGCTGAGGACAAAGTGTCCTCAGCCTAACCCCAAGTGTGGACATGGCCGTGATCTCCTCTCACCTTCAGAACGTTATTCTCCTGCTCCAGTTCCTGCAGCCGGGTGGCAGACTCTTTCCTCTGGATCTCTAGTTGCATGTGAAGCTGCTGGACCTCCTCATTCTTATTCTCCAGCTCCTCCCTGAACTGCTCCAGCTGCTCCACCAGGTTTGTGACCTGGGAGACCAGAATGTGGAAACAAAGTGGTGATAAAATATCGCTCTTGATCCATCACCCAGAACTCTAACCCTTCTATATATATCTTATCCAAATCTCATCAGTCCACATCTAGGGCCTGAGTCATTAAGAAAAGCAAAGCATAAAACTGAGTAACTTTACACCCGGACAAAACCATGTTGCATTGGAGGGGGAGGTAAATTTAAAATGTGGGGACAGATTTATAGTTGGGGAAGGGCATGTCCTAGAACAGTGTTGGCTAACCTGTGACACTCCAGGTGTTTGTGAAACTACAAGTCTCAGCATACCCTTCCAGCAACAAGCTGCTATATATTGGCAAAGCATGCTGGGACTTGTAGTTTCACAAACACCTGGAGTGTCACAGGTTAGCCAACACTGTCCTAGATCAACGTTAAATTTTAGTGTAAACATAAAGCTATCAGGTATTTGTGTGCTACATGAAAAAACAGCCAGTGTTTAACCAAGGTGCAAAATAATAAACTAATGTGCACCCCTTGCAGTGTAACATGGTTTGTGCCAGAGAACATTTACTCCTTTTTTTGCCTTACTTTCCTTAATCACTCAAACCCTAGAGAACTATGGAAGGAGTGAGAGAATGGTTACCGGGCATCTCCTTTATTAGGTAAGTGAGATGACATAGTACTATGATGGTAAAAGGTTTCTCTCACCTACCAATGGGAAACGCTTTAATGGGTTAATATATGATGTATAAATAGACAATGTCACCTCTTTTTCTTTTCTATCTATTGCTTCTCTCTCCACCTGGAGTTGTGCTTCAAGAGGCATCTCTCCCTTTACACCAATGACGATAGACGTCCTTCTTTCCTCCACCTAAGTCATGAAATTCAGAGTGATGGTTATTGCATAAAAAAAGGTCCAGACCAGCAGCCCAGTAATACCAGATAAAGCACGTAAAGATAAAATGACGAGGCTCAGGAAACATCTTCCCAACAAACTGCTGAAATAGCGATGTATAAACAGGTCTTCTGATGCCATGTTCTAGGTCAGTGGTCAGGGAACAGGGGTAAATTACCCCAAATGGGGTAAAAATGAAATTCCTGGGGGTAATGCTGCCGATTCACATGCTGTCAGTTGGATTGTAGACCCCTTTATATGTGAAATTACTGTTGTACCAGAAGAGCCTCAAGGGTTGGCAGAGGCACTTCTTGAGCTTCGATGCAATAATGAAGCACGTATTGCATTTGAAAACAAAGCAGATCTGTCATATTTTTGGATGTCAACAGTTGCAAAGGCATCAAAATTGCACATGAGGAGGCAGTCAAAAAGTTGCTGCCTTTTGCAACAACCTACCTTTGCTAACAAGGATTTTCCACTCTAACGAACATAAAAACAAAGCAGAGAAATCGATTGGACGCTGAAGACTGTATCCAAATTGCTCTGACATCAAAATGCCCCAATATTGATGCTCTTGTATTAAAAATGAAGCAAAATCATTTCTCCAAAACCTGAAGTTTTGAAGTTGAAGCTTTGAAAGAAATTTTGAATAGATTCAATAAAATTTTGAATTACAATAATTAATAATATATGATTTCCTTCCTTTCATATCAAGGGGGTAACGCCGGCGTATCTAAATATATTTGTGGGTAAAAGGTAAAATGTTCCCTGACCCCTGTCTAGGTATATGGAATCATCAGGAGAGCGGGATCAGTCTCCTTACCTTCTGTAGACTGTCAGCACTGATAATCAGAGCTTGCTCCAGCTCCCGGATCCTGCACTCCAGCTTTTCTATCTCCTCGTTCCTCTCCAGCACATCCCGCTGAAGTTGCTCCTTGCACAGTACCAGTTCACTGCACTTGTCCGTCTTTTCTTTTAGATTGTTTTCCAGCTTTTCCAACTGGAAAGGACAAATTTAATAAAACTTTAAAGAGCACTTAAAGACCAAATATACATGAAGCAGCAATTCATTGGCTGAAGCAACCTCCATGTCAAAAGCCTATGAACTGAATGGTAATACTACATCGTTTTCATGAGAAGTGTGACAACATAAGAATGTAGGATGACCTGTCCAAAAATAGATCACATCTCAATTTCCCATGTGTTATTTTTAAGTCCAAAATAAGAGAAAGATAATAATATATCATAGAGCAATAAAAAAACAAACTAAAATACCATCATTAACTTATTAAGCAAAACTTTGCTGGACCACCTCTGGCAGCTAGTACACTCATTTGTCTATTTGGATACATCTCTATTATCTTTGAATACAAGAAATAAAGCCTCGTTTGCCCATTCCTCTATCTGGGTCAAATAAGTTGGGGAGCAGCAAAAAAACAGCACATTTAAGGTTTACACAGATTACTAAAGTCAGGACTCTGGGTCACTCAAGGATGTTTATTATAAGCCACTTCCCGGGTCGAACCCCCACATCCAGCCTTTCTGGTGGTCCCGCAGTGGAGCTTGATGCTGCCATGTCATTCAATTACACTATTTTACTTCCTACACGGCTCCTTTGCGGAAGCTTCTGGAATAAGTGCCCTTCTTGCCCAACGACTAAGATTAGGGGATCTGACCTAAGCAGGGTGGCTGCAGTTTCAAACATCGGTCACTGCAGTACAATGGACGACATTGACTGCCTCTCTATATTCTTGTTTGAAGTGTTCGTTCATCTACATTTTGAAGCTTATTTTTGGAATGTCTCAATCATGCTATAGGACCTCACAACGAGAGGGGTACTAATATTTACTAAATAGCTGACACCAGGTGATCCGCTGATTTCTTACACTGGTGGAGCCAGTGTAATGATGTAACTTTTTCAGGAAACGCACACATTTGAGGATGCCATGATGTATACTTATTTAAGTTTGATCATTTCTGCTTTTCCAGGTGTAGTAATTAGTGGAAAGGTTTTGAAATACATATTTTGATGTGACCTGGTACTCACTACTTTGTGGATCAGTGCCAACAAATCAGAACCTGTGGCTGGGGATGAAGACTTTTTCAAGGCACGATAGTTACAAAGAAAATAAGTATTTTTATACACATTGGCATAGGGCTTTATTGTATGTACTGTACATTTAAAGAGGGGCTAAATTGATGGTTTAACCTATAAAAGTTTATAGAGTAGTACATGCACAAAGAAGGGTGAATCCTCTAGTCCCAACAAAAGAAATAAAGAAAATACAGAAACCATGTGCCTCGTGCCTCAATGTACTCACTGGTCCCCAATGAGTTCATAGGATGCATACTCATGTATATACGCTCAGCCGTCTCCATTACATCACGCCTCCATTATATCATACCTCATTGCTTTGATGATCATTGACAGGTTGATGTCTTTGTGGCATTTTAAGCTGCTGTTCGAGTTTCTGGATCTCCTGTTGAAACACATCTCTCTCGTGTTCCCGATCAACAGCCTGTTCCTGAGGTACAATGACATACAGACACTCAGTAGAAGGCTAGGTAGATATCGCCCATTGCCCGCATCCGTCCCTTTCTCTCTCAGGAGGCCACCAAAACCATCATACACGCACTCATCATCTCCCGCCTGGATTACTGCAACCTCCTCCTCACCGGCCTCCCCCACTCCCGTCTCTCCCCCCTCCGCTCTATACTCAATGCGGCCGCAAGACTCATCTACCTCTCACGCCACTCCTCCTCTGCCTCCCCTCTCTGCCTTGCCCTACACTGGCTCCCCTTCCCCTACAGAATTCTTTTCAAACTCCTCACCACCACTTACAAGGCTCTCTCCCACTCTACTGCCCCTTATATCTCTAACCTCCTCTCCATTCACACTCCCACCCGCTCCCTGCGCTCGGCCAATGACCGCTGCCTCTCCTCCACTCTGATCACCTCTTCCCATTCCAGAATCCAGGACTTTTCCCGTGCAGCCCCCCTTCACTGGAATGACCTCCCTCGCTCCATCCGCCTCTCTCCTACTCTGTGCTCCTTCAAACGTGCACTCAAAACTCACCTCTTTCTCAAAGCCTACCACCCATCCACTTCACCCCTATCTCCTCCGCTCATTCTCCCCTCTCTCCCATTCCCTCAACTGGCTCCTCTTGTGCCTGGTCTGTTTAACCCTCCTTTAGGATGTAAGCTCGCTTGAGCAGGGCCCTCTTCCCTCCTGTCTCCTTACCCGTTCTTCTGCTCCGTGTCTATTGCATCTGCCTGCCTGGAGTTTCTGAAGTATTGGTACTTTTGTTTATTGTTCTGTACTGTTATACCCTGTATAGTCTACTGTTTGTACTATGTGCAGCGCTGCGGAAACCTTGTGGCGCCTAACAAATAAATGATAATAATAATAATAATAATAATAATAATTGGTGTAACAAACTTGTATTTAAGATGTGTGTCTAACACAAGTAAAGTGCATCTAAATTACTTTAAACATAAAAATCATCATAAGTATTTGTGTTTTCACATTTCGGTGGTGTGGCGCTGCTGTGTGTTTATTTTGGAAAGCTTCATTTTTTACATTTCAGGGTTCTAGCGCTCATTGTGGCAGTTCAAAACTTACATTCATTTCAACGGGAGAGAATTTTAAACACAATGAGGTGTGTTTAAGAAGCATCCACATATGTACTGTCACATGTATTTGGCTTGAACTATCTAACAACCTCCTGTTTTGTCCTAAACAGGTTTAAGAAGCACACATACAAAATGCATATTAAATTCATACAATAACTCAATGCGGTTTATATGTGTTTTTGCTATCTTAACATAACAACAAACACCACATAGGCCGAAGATAGCTTGTGTGCTCCAGTAAACAACAATAATAAGATTAGTGTATGACACCTGACTCCCTGACAACAGCAAGTCTCTACAAACTGTCATTAATCTAATCAAGTGTCACATTAATATTCACTGATTCTTCTCTTGAGATTGAAAACTACAATACGAAAAATCTACAAATGACTCACTTGTAGACGAGGACTTTAATGACGCATGTACATTAGTATCTCTTTTTTTTACTATGTTACACTTGAAGACTTACTTTTAATGAATCCTATGGAGTTATAGTTTGTAATGCTCAGACAGAGTAAAACAAGAGTAACATCATGTTTGAAAGATGCTGTGGGCAGCACGGTAGCACAGTGGTTAGCATCGCTGCCTCACAGAGCTGTGGTTATGGGTACAATACAAAGTCAATAATTATTGGTTGTGATATTGAAAGTAGTTTTTTTACCATGTCTATTGATAACCTAGCCACTGGGTGGCACTGTTACATCACTGTGCATAGTCACCAATTTATTTACCCCACCCCCCCTTGATCTTTAACTGCATGGGGCATATGTCCTCAGATGTGTTGCACGTATTGTCAGCAGCTATATTTTCAATGTTATTAGTGACTTTCCTACTCCCCCCCTCCCTTTTTTTTATCTCTCTCCCCCTCTACCTCCTTCCCTCATCTCTGATTCTTTCCCCCTCCCCGCTTTCCAAACATATAACTCATAAACCTAATGAGGAAGCATCCTGTATATTCATATTTTTCAAAGTATTGTGGTGTTGGTATTCTACTTGTTGTTTTCTCACTAAATAAAGAATTTTAAAAAATAAAAATGAAATTGATCAAATACTCCATTTCTTTCCTGGCTCGGTTGTGATATGATGTATCCGATACTAGAGGATGTATCGACTGCTAAAATTTCTGAGATTGATTTGTTATTTAGGACTCTGTACAGACACTGTGCTCATTCCAGCACACACAAAACTGTTCTTGGGACACAAATTCACTCATAAATACCAACAATCATAACCACAGTTAATTAGTTCCTACACAAATAATGCCCAGTGTAGTCCCTATTTTTACATGGAAGTATCAGGAGTTACATTCTCCTTTTGAGGGATTTGCAGAACTTCACTAGATTTAATGAATTCACTGTATTGTAGGCTCCCCCTTCCCACCAGGGGGTAGATTTACTAAACTGTGGGTTTGAAAAAGTGGAGATGTTGCCTATAGCAACCAATCAGATTCTAGTTATCATTTACTTAGTCCATTCTACAAAATGATAGCTAAAATCTGATTGGTTGCTATAGGCAATATCTCCACTTTTTCAAACCCGCAGTCTAGGAAATATACCCCCAGGTGTTCTTCTTGCTTGGCTAGTAATCTAGCTCCACAAGTCTTTAATATAACTTGATTTAATGGTCTGTGATGTTTGGTGACCCATCGTATAGCTTCAATAGTTGGATCTTTCTGCTGATTTTCTTTCATTTGTACTCTGCTTATTCTTTGTAGTTCTCCTAGGTTTAATCTACTAAGCCAGCAGAACTGTGGATGAATAGCTTTATCATTAGCTTCCAATGATGTGTACCTACGCTCTACCTCTAGGCAATTACTCTGCCTGTTTTGCCATTTGTTGGATAAACCACAGTTTGGATGCAACAATTCATGTAAGTGACTCTTGAACAAACCCACGCAGATGCACATTCCTCACATTTTGCGGCAGCTACAGTGGGCATTGATTTTTACTTTTTTTAAATTGCAAAGTATGTAGCACCATCTACAGGCAGTTACTGTGATCTGCATGGTAAATACATAATTGTCAAAAGCTGTAATACTTTTTTAGAAAAAGAACCACATGTGGGGAGGCATCAATATTTTTACCCGGATACTGTAAAAATCTGGGAGACTCAGGACACAAGGATAAAAATATTACAGGAAGAATGTGTCAATTTGTTGCTATGGACTTGAGATGGTGGAGCGGCATTGCCAGGCATTTGTGACATGATCACACCCACTCTATGGGGGGGCCACACCACCTCTCATGACCACCCATGGGGAGTTTTTGACCATGTTGACAGGTGTGACATAACTACATAGAGATTCTTCCTTTCCATGTTCTACATATTTTAGATGATTAAACAACTTAAGCTTTACTGCATCAAATGAGTATATTTTGGCCAATGTGACCCTCAGACAAAAAGGTTGTGCACACCTGCTTTAATACATTTGGAAAGATGCATAGACAAGAGTAGGAAAATAAATTAATAAGAAAATTGAGTTTGTAACACTACCTGAGCACTTCCATTGACTCCATTTTGCAGGGCAATATGATTTATAGGGCAGGAGTGAGCGTGATATACCGCCTAACTTTCCCGCTAGTAGGAAAAATTGTCCTGGCTTTTGGGACAATTGGGAGGTATGTGCACAATATGCACAACAAAATAATTTGGCATGCAGACAGAACTAATGTTAGTTTTCATGTTTGGCAGAGGACTGCAGAGCCACTGCTATTGTGGTTGCTGTTATTGTTGGATGAAATGACAGATAATGTTCTGTTTCTGGAAAGGAGAAAATAGCTACGAGGATGGACCAGCTGGACGAGGTGGCAGGACAAAATGATTATAGGAAAGGGTCCAGTATCCAGGGCCAACATGTTTGTGGGAGTCTAATCTGTATAATGGCCATTCAGCTATAACAATAGGCTTCTGGACCAAACAACTTCCAGGAGCCCAGAGGATCTGCACACCCCTAGAAAACTGGCTGCTCATCATCATCATCATCATTTATTTATATAGCGCCAGCAGATTCTGTAGCGCTTTACAATTAGGAACAAACAGTAATAAAACAATACTTGGTAATACATACATACGTAGAGGTAAGAAGGCCCCGATCACAAGCTTACAATCTATGGGACAATGGTTTGATACACAAGTGTAAGTGCTACATCATATTGAATATTTGTCCAGCTAGAATGGAAAGGTTACAAAGTATTTAGTGGGCTGTGTGATCAGTCACACAACTATGTTGGTCAGAGGGTTGTTGCTTTGTGTTAGCTGTGTACAGGGTGGTAATAGGGTAACCTAGTGAGATTAAGAGGGTGGTAGAGGAATACTATAAGCTTCTCTGAAGAGGTGGGTTTTCAGAGAGCGCTTGAAGGTTTGAAGACTAGAGGAAAGTTTTGTGGTGCGAGGCAGTGAATTCCATAAAGTGGGTGCCGTCCAAAAAAAGTACTGTAACCAAGAATGGGAGGAAGTGAGAAGAAAAAAAAGAGAGATGCAGATCTTGTGCAGAATGGAGGTGTCGAGTTGGGAGATATTTTGAGACAAGTGAGGAGATGTATGTTGGTGCAATTTTGTTGATCGCCTTGTATGTTAGTAGACAAATTTTATATTGGATTCCTTGAAAAACAGGCAACCAATGTAGAGACTGACAGAGTGGCTCAGCAGATGTAAAACGATTTGCAAGAAAAATCAATCTAGCCACTGCGTGCAAAATAGTTTGTAGGGGCTCGAGTCTGATTTTGGGAAGACCAGTGCGGGAGATGACGAGTGCCTGAATTATAGTTTTTGCAGTGTCTTGTGTGAGATATGTACATATTCAGGAAATGTTTTTTAGATGTATGCAACATGATGTAAATATAGATTTGATGTGGGGATCAAAGGATAGTTGCAAGTCAAGGATTACACTTAGGCAACGAGCTTGCAGGGTGGGATTTATGGTCATGTTGTTAACAAAAATAGAAATGTCAGGCAGTAAGCTTCTATTGTTGGGTGGAAATATTAATCAATTCTGTTTTTGAAAGATTGAGAATTAGTTAGACAGTCAGTAACGTGAGACAACACAGATGGTGAGAGATCAGAAGAGGATAGATAAATTTGTGTATCATCCACATAGAGTTGATTCCCATAGATTGTAAGCTTGCGAGCAGGGCCTTCTCACCTCTCTGTCTGTTTTACCCAGTTTGTTTATTAGTTCATTATGTTTGTCCCCAATTGTAATGATGATGATAATGATGATACTGAAATCCAAAGGAGTTTATTAGTTTTCCTAGGGTAGTGGTGTAGATAGAAAATAGCAGAGGACCTAGGACTGAGCCTTGTGCTACTCCAACTGATAAAGGAAGAAGAGTGGAGGTTGCTCCAGAGAAATTAACACTGAAAGAGCGATTAGATAGGTAGGATGAGAACCAGGAAATTACAGTGTCTTGAAGACCTAGGGATTGCAGCGTCTGTATGAGGAGACAGTAGTCAAGAGTGTCAAATGCAGCAGAGAGATCCAGGAGAATTAGAACAGAGTAATCAACTTTAGTTTTAGCTGTGATCAGATCATTGGCAAGCTTGGTCAGCGCAGTCTCTGTGGAGTGTTGAGAGCGAAAGCCTTATTGAAGAGGATCCAATAGGTTGTTTGCAGAAAGGAAACGTGTGAGGCAAGTGTAGGCAATTCTCTCGAGAAGTTTGGAGGGGCATGGGAGCTGAGAGATGGGGCAGTAATTTGAGAGAGAGTTTGGGTCAGAATTTTGTTTTTTTAGAATAGGAGTAATCACTGTGTGCTTGAATAGTGATGGAAAGATACCAGTAGAGAGAAATATTTTACAGATTTTAGTTAGAGGTGGAATAAGCACATTAGACAGGGATCTACCAATTTGTGAGGGTATGGGATCAAAAGGACAGGAGGTAGAGTCGGAAAATAAGAAGAGAGTAGAAACTTCCTCTTCATTTGTGGGATCAAATGAAGAGAAAGTGTCAGAGGATGCTGGGAAGGAATTGAGCGGATTGCTAGTCGAGGGAGAGGATAGCATTTCAAGTTTGATCTTATCAATCTTGTCCTTGAAATAGGAAGCAAGATCCTGGGCACTGATGGTAGTAGGAGAATTCGGGGTGGTTTGATTGAGAATAGATTTAAATGTGTTAAAAAAGCATTTGGGGTTAGAAGCCTGAGCATAGATGAGAGATTGGAAGTAAACTTGTTTAGCAGTATCCAGAGCACTTGGATAGGAGTGGTAGATAGCTTTTACAGCTTTACAGCAAGTGAAGACCACCATGGGAGGGCTGGCAAATTTTAGCCCGAGGGGCAAGACTCGACTCAGCAGTCTATTAGGAACATTTTAAAGGAATAAAAAAAGGAAGGTGGCCCAGTGACCCAGCCCAAGGTAGCCCACTATGGGAGCGGCCAGGGGGGCAGATGCTCCCTGCTCCCCCAGCCCAGCCTGACCCTGGAGACCACCCACCACATAAAAAATACCACTCACAGTTCACACTGATTTACTTATTGCTGGGTGGGTAACAAATGAAGAAACTACAATGGCTGAAAGTCAGACTTTACTAAACGAAAGTGATGCTTTGAAGACAAGTAGACACATTTCTACATTTGAAATCGGAGACATTTCTAATCAATTAGCTGAACTGGTCACTTTCACTTCTGTTCAAAAAAAGTGCTCACATACCAACTCCAGCCCTCCCCAGTGATAACCTGTTACATCCACAACTGGTCACCTACAGTTCTCATGATGCTTAGTTACTGTGAAATAGGAAATAAACCTATAGCGGGGAACAATTATGGAAAGAGTTATCCATAGCAACAAGACGTTTTCTCTCATTCCTTTAGTAGCACTAGGAAGCGACAAAAAACAGCAGCTCCACGTTTTCTATATATCTCCATCAAGAGACCCTCAGTTCATACAAAAATGAAACGGATATACATCTGCCCCTTTGCCGAGCATGACAGACTGCCTGGTCTCAATCTTTTTGTGTCATGTGCCCCCTTGTGGGGTTTACTGTGTACCTTATGGTGTATCAGTTTAATATTTAGGTCAAAAATAAAGTTTTCAGTTTAACTGATGGAAGCCCCCAACAGGCTGTAAGCTGGTACTACATACCAGGATTCCTCAACTAACCTAGAACAGGATAGCAAATTTAAGATGTTTTAGAGCCAATAATTCAATTATGAATTATTAGCTTGTGAATATCTCCATAATACAAACAAAAATAAATAAATTGTTTTCTCCCAAAAAGTTCTATAACTTAATGAACACAATAATGAAATTCACAAGCTGTGATACTTCAAAGGACCACACACACTTTTAGTGTAGTGCACAGTTGTGTTTTAGGGTACTATGGTTACATGCGGACTATAAGAGTTACAGAACACATTTATTTGTGCTGTGTATTATTAAATACTTACATTTGGCTTCGGACAGGTTCTGATTAGGTGACCACACCAGCATACCCAGGTTCTCACGCTCCTGACAGGCTTTTGCCACTTCTGTAAAAGAAAGGATTACAATTCAAAAGTGCAAATAAACAGAACTTGTAGAAGAGTTCAACCAAACTGCAAACCAAAGACACAAACAAGGCCCTTATCCACGATTAAACTCACAGACTGTCGTACGCAATTGCACGTGTGGGCGGGTTTTACTGGAGAAGACAGTGACCACGTAATCAAATTCTAGTGGGTATTGGATCATTGGAACCATTAAAATACTTTGTGTTGCCAATATTCCAGTGGTCCGATTGGCTACCGATTGTTCTATCTCCGCCAACAAAAAAGCTGAGAATAGTCTCTGACAAGCAGCAAATGAAGACAGAACACATGGGGCTATAGACCGGAATAGCTTACACTGTAATCCGTTCTTCAACTGTCCTGTGTTGAACCCAGTGTTTCTGTTCAACGCTTTGCCCACTACCCAGCAGTTGTGATCCACAGTAAGAGGTCATGAGGTAGCAATCAGACCCCAAGCAAAGAGGCGCTGCTGCAGCTATACCAGCTACCCAGAAGTAAGCAGTTCTAGGCACCATTAAAGGAGCCTAGTGGTGGCAGCCAAATTCTTTTACAACTATTGCGCAGCTGGCATTCGCAAGTTGGCGAGTGTCTGGTGGCAGGGGACACAAGTAGGAGTGGTCAGTAATAGTCAGTTACTGATAGTGAGAAAGCAACCCAGATAAAATATGTAACATACCTTCATTCTTCTTCCCCCAACACACCGGGTCATGAAGTAAGCCCATCTGGTCACAATTTACAACTGGTGGCAAGAGGTGGTTTATCAGAGATCTGTTTTGGAGCCGAGTTACTCAAGTGAAGGGTACCAGGAGAACAGGGGAATGCACAGGATGGCTAAATACACTGCAATGTCCAAGCAAAGGATATCAAAATTCGTTACTCAGCGTCAAGGAGCAAAATGAAAAAGGCACATGCATCAGAACAAGCTCCAGGCTGCTTGGGCTGGACTGCACACGGTCTCAAAATTCCTAAGTGAGTTTACTTATGTGGTATCATTTCATAGCGATGGTAGGCAGCAGTGGGCCTACCACATAAACATGCTAAAGGCATACCACAAGGATGTGGAGTTGGTAGCGGCGGTTTACTGCTTACCGACTGAGGAGCCAGGAAGTGATCCACTACCTGACCTTCTCGTGGATGCCAGAGGTGAAGATGGTGTAGTGGAATTGGGCTAAGATGAGCAGTTTAGTAACTGCAAGAGGGAGCCTCTAAGAGATCTTATAAATAGGGAGATGAAAAAATGTTTTAAAAAGCTTCATGTTTCTGCTGGATCTACCATGAAATCAGTGGTAGCTATTGCTGACAACAGACTATCTCAGTATAGTATAATGACTTTTTTCAAGTACACTTTTTCTCACGCTGGCAAAATTTTAGCCTGGGGAGGGGACAAGACTGGACTCAGCAGCCTATTTGGAACATTTTAAAGGTAAACAAATGCAGGTGGCCCAGTGAGCCAGCCCAAGGTAGCCCACATAGGGACTGGACTGGGGGAAGATGCCCCCCAACCCAGCCACATATACTTTATTGATTGCACTGAGACAGCAGCAAGAGTATTTAAATTAGATTTAAGGGATGGAGAAGGTGTACTTATGGGGGTGCTGGCTGAATAACAACTTAATCCATGTCCTCAGGGATATTAGTAACCAGGCATCAGTGGCGGATCCAGGGGGGAGGGCGATCGGGGCAATCGCCCCCCTAGCAGCACAAGTCCTTTAAATTTGGATCCAAGATGACAATCAAAGTGGGTGTGGGGGGCGGGGCCAATCACGGGTGGTAGGTGGGGTTTTCCGGGCCCAGCCAATCAGATTGAAGGAGGGGCATGATTATGCAAAATCAACCCACCTAAAAATTACGTCTAGGTCCGCCCCTGCCAGGCATTGGCCCGTACGTTCAGTGGACTCTTTGCTCCTTCTGGGCTCATTTGTTAGAGGAAAACACAATTCTGTTGCTATTTAACAAATGTAATAAAAACCTTCAAACACGCAAAAGTGCTACATGTAATAAAGACAGACTCCGGGGTCCCCTCGCTGGTATGATTGATTGAAGACATTGGTGAGGCTAAAATAAGTAGTACGGGCAAAGTAATGAAGGGTGGAGTCCTAAATGGTGGTACTGTAGAATGGACGTTATGGTTTCCAGTTGGACTTGTAATCTCGGGGAAGTAGTCATAGATTGATTCCCGGGATGAGATCTCGGACTATACATTTCCTAGGGAGACATAAAGGAGCCTCTGCACAAATAGAGAACCCGTCCGTGTTTTGTACCGTTCCTACATTCTTTGCCGTAATCATATTACAGTGAACATGGGGCAGTGGTTCTGCTGTACTGTGTTCATTTACTTCTACCTGCCCCAGGGCCACAAGTGTGGCTTTACTTTAGAGCCGTTGTTTCCAGCTTCACCTGACTGTTTATTGGCTTGTTCGTACCCTCCAGTAATGTACTAAATACATTGATATGGCTTTCTGGCTGCTCTACGTGCTTATTATCTATGTATTTATATCATTAGGCGGTGTTTTGGTGCCGGCAGCTATCTTACCTAGGCTCTGCAAGTTGTTCAGCAGCTCTTATCCAAATGGCCTTGTAGGAAAAGGGTGTTATATGGTCCCTTTTTGTCCAATTGGGAATGTTGTGATGTATGAATTAATCACTAAATACCAATATGCAGCAAATTAAGTCGTTCTGTGCTGTATGCCATATTTACATCTGAACTATTATTTTTAAAAAAGTGGACAACATTGTGGCTCAGTGGTTAGTATTTCTGCCTTACAGCACTAGGTCCTGAGTTCGACTCATGGCCATGGCCCTATCTGTGTGGCATTTATATGTTCTCCCCATGTCTGCATGCTAATTGGTTAATTGGCTTCTGACAAAACTGACCCTACTTGTGTGTCAGGGAATTCATATTGTAAGCCCCAATGGGCAGGGAGTGATGTAAATAACTAGATATTCTCTGTACAGCGCTGCATAGTATGATTGACACTATATAAATAAGTGATAATAACGAAAAGTAAAAGCAAACTCTACAATCAGAATATATATCACACTGAGAAGTATTGATTTTATACCTCCATGTATGTCTGAGATGCTATTTAAAATTGACTCACCATTGATGCAAGCAGTATGTTATCATTTAATTTCATGTTCTTGAAGAAATGAAAATGTATATTTTTTTTAACTTTTTTCCAGCTATTTAAGAAATACAAATGTTAGACTCTAGGCTTCATTTATTTACATTGCATTGAGGTGGAAATTTGCAAAGAGCCACATCAAGCAATCCCCAATTAGCTGTTATCAGAATATCATCATCATCATCATCATCATTTATTTATATAGCGCCACTAAATCCGCAGCGCTGTACAGAGAACTCATTCACATCAGTCCCTGCCCCATTGGAGCTTACAGTCTAAATTCCCTAATATAGACACACACTGACAGACAGGGAGACAGACAGAGAGGGAGAGACTAGGGTCAATTTTGATAGCAGTCAATTAACCTAACAGTATGTTTTTTGGGGTGTGGGAGGAAAACGGAGCACCCGGAGGAAACCCACGCAAACACAGGGAGAACATAAGTTCAGCAACTGTACAACTTCTGTTTCTGACGCTTACAGCATTTTTTAACCTTTTATATCCCAGAACCTCACACTGTTATGGAACCTCACACTGTTATGGAACCTCGCACTGTTATGGAACCTCGCTCTGTTATGGAACCTCGCACTGTTATGGAACCTCGCACTGTTATGGAACCTCGCACTGTTATGGAACCTCGCACTGTTATGGAACCTCACACTGTTATGAAACCTCGCACTGTTATGGAACCTCACACTGTTATGGAACCTCGCACTGTTATAGAACCTTGCACTGTTATGGAACCTCACACTGTTATGGAACCTCGCACTGTTATAGAACCTTGCACTGTTATGGAACCTCACACTGTTATAGAACCTTGCACTGTTATGGAACCTCACACTGTTATGGAACCTCGCACTGTTATAGAACCTTGCACTGTTATGGAACCTCACACTGTTATGGAACCTCGCACTGTTATGGAACCTCGCACTGTTATGGAACCTCGCACTGTTATGGAACCTCGCACTGTTATGGAACCTCACAGTGTTATAGAACCTTGCACTGTTATGGAACCTCCCACTGTTATGGAACCTCGAACTGTTATAGAACCTTGCACTGTTATGGAACCTCACACTGTTATGGAACCTCGCACTGTTATGGAAACCTCGCACTGTTATGGAACCTCGCACTGTTATGGAACCTCGCACTGTTATGGAACCTCACACTGTTATGGAACCTCGCACTGTTATGGAACCTCACACTGTTATGGAACCTCGCTCTGTTATGGAACCTCGCACTGTTATGGAACCTCGCACTGTTATGGAACCTCACACTGTTATAGAACCTCGCACTGTTATGGAACCTCGCACTGTTATGGAACCTCGCACTGTTATGGAACCTCGCACTGTTATGGAACCTCGCTCTGTTATGGAACCTCGCACTGTTATGGAACCTCGCACTGTTATGGAACCTCACACTGTTGATAGATTTGCAACATACTTCAATTTGCGTCTATTTGACATGATAATTAGCT
Source organism: Mixophyes fleayi (assembly GCF_038048845.1). Taxonomy (NCBI): domain Eukaryota; kingdom Metazoa; phylum Chordata; class Amphibia; order Anura; family Limnodynastidae; genus Mixophyes; species Mixophyes fleayi. The sequence goes on along the minus strand of NW_027447981.1, from coordinate 704,617 downwards.
ATAATAAATAGGCCCCAGAGAATGTAGAGAAATTAAAAACAAGGAGTGGCCCAGAGAGTAGGTGCTGTTTAATCACCTAGTATTAGCTTTATAGGACCATCATAGACAATTATACGATATCCAGGGCTGCCAAGAAGAATTCAGGGCCCGGGTACAACAAATTCATGGGGCCCCCCTCATAGTGAAGTAAGCCCCAAAATTTTTTTGCGCCGCCTTACGGCGGCGCAAAAAAGATTAGGTATATGGTCATATATTCAGGGGCGTCGCTAGCCAAACGGCAGTGCAAAAATTTTGGGAGGTGCGGTCATGCATTTGGGGGCGTGGCAAACGTGCCATTGGGGCGTGGCTAACATAAAAACCACTAGGCTCTCAATTCGCCGGAGCGTCACATATGTTTAAGCACTCCTGACTTTCAGGACATCTACCACCACAGGGTAGTATACAAACAATGCAGTGTGTACACAAACAGTTCAGTCTTGGCCTACACCTTACATTGGACACAACATTCACCAAAAATTGGTATTGTCCCTACTAGAATCACAACATTTCACACACTGTGCTGCTCTCTCCTACCTGTTCTTCTCACTTTCTCCACCTGTGGCTGCTGCTTTCTTTAGTTGTGGCTTGTCCGGATCCAGAAATGTTGAAGGACCTATTTTGAAAAAAAAATGGCTACATTTAGAAAATTACAGCCAGCCCCAGCGTTAAATCAATAGCACCCACGATTAATAATTAGGCCTTCCTCCAGCTCCAATATTACAATAATGTGCCCCTTCATCATCGCCATGCCTTATGATCACACTGTGCCCTCCATGCTGTTTTTGCCCCCTTCATCTGGCTCCCCTTCATCAGACTATACTATGCTGCTCCCCCCCTTTTTCAATCCCACTGTGCCATGCCTCCCCCCCCCCTTTGTAACCCCACTGTGTCATGCTGCCCACCATTTTTTAACCCCACTGTGCCGTGCTGACCCCTGTTTATTAACCCCACTGTGCCATACTGCCCCGTTTTTTAACCCATCTGTGCCCCTCTCATTTTTTCACCCCCTCTGTCATGCTGCTTTCCCATTTTTTAACCCCTCTGTGCTCCCCCCTCAATTTTTAACCCCTCTGACATGCTGCTTTCCCATTTTTTAACCCATCTGTGCCCCTCTCATTTTTTAACCCCTCTGACATGCTGCTTTCCCGTTTTTTAACCCCTCTGTGCTCCCCCTCAATTGTTAACCCCTCTGACATGCTGCTTTCCCATTTTTTAACCCCTCTGTGCCCCCACTCATTTTTTAACCCCTTTGACATGCTGCTTTCCCATTTTTTAACCCCTCTGTGCTCCCCCCTCAATTTTTAACCCCTCTGACATGCTGCTTTCCCATTTTTTAACCCCTCTGTGCTCCCCCCTCAATTTTTAACCCCTCTGACATGCTGCTTTCCCATTTTTTAACCCATCTGTGCCCCTCTCATTTTTTAACCCCTCTGACATGCTGCTTTCCCATTTTTTAACCCCTCTGTGCTCCCCCCTCAATTTTTAACCCCTCTGACATGCTGCTTTCCCATTTTTTAACCCATCTGTGCCCCTCTCATTTTTTAACCCCTCTGACATGCTGCTTTCCCGTTTTTTAACCCCTCTGTGCTCCCCCCTCAATTTTTAACCCCTCTGACATGCTGCTTTCCCATTTTTTAACCCATCTGTGCCCCTCTCATTTTTTAACCCCTCTGACATGCTGCTTTCCCATTTTTTAACCCATCTGTGCCCCTCTCATTTTTTAACCCCTCTGACATGCTGCTTTCCCGTTTTTTAACCCCTCTGTGCTCCCCCCTCAATTTTTAACCCCTCTGACATGCTGCTTTCCCATTTTTTAACCCCTCTGTGCCCCCACTCATTTTTTAACCCCTCTGACATGCTGCTTTCCCATTTTTTAACCCCTCTGTGCTCCCCCTCATTTTTTAACCCCTCTGACATGCTGCTTTCCCATTTTTTAACCCCTCTGTGCTCCCCCTAATTTTTTAACCCCTCTGACATGCTGCTTCCCTGTTTTTTAACCCCTCTGTGCCCCCCCTTATTTTTTAACCCCTCTGTCATGCTGCCCCCCCGTTTTTTAACCCCTTTGTGCCCCCTCATTTTTTAACCCCTCTGTCATGCTGCCCCCCCGTTTTTTAACCCCTTTGTGCTCCCCCTCATTTTTTAACCCCTCTGTCATGCTGCCCCCCCCCCGTTTTTTAACCCCTCTGTGCCCCCCTCGTTTTCCTCCCTTCACTTACCTTTTCTCCTCTCTTGGTCTTCTCTGCTGCTCTGTGCTCCATTGCTCCAGACTGACTGAATGCTGGGCATGACATGATGACATCACACCCAGCATTCAGACAGTCTGAATAGAGCACAGAGCAGCAGAGAGGAGGGATGCCGGCTCCGCGATCAGGTGAGTATGTTTTTTTTTTTTTTAAACTAGCCTGCTCCCCCCACCAACGACCGAGGCCCCCCCCACCCCCCCCCCCCCGCCAAGAAAAAAAAAAAAAGGAAAGGAAAAAAAACGTTTTGAAAAAAAAAAATTAAAAAATTAAAAAAAATCAGCAGCGCAAGGGCCCGGGCCGGGCCCCCTGACATGCCGGGCCCGGGTAATTAGTACCCGCTCCCCCCCCCTCTCGGCGGCCCTGACGATATCTCTGTATGTCTGTGACATGTACTACGAACCATTTTTACAATTATTTGTCTCATGAAATCAAAAGTCTGAAAAGCTTAGATCACTGATTTTCTTTTTACATTCTGTAACTTCTGGGGCAGCCCTGAATTACTGGCCCCTTTACTCAAGGGCTGATGCCATGAAAGATCCTATGTTATATAAATATAGCAAGCATTAGCTGTTTTGTATGGCCATCGTCACATATTTGGTACTCTTAAATACCACTCGGGAGTGATAAGGAGACAATAACCAGATCATTTGTCATTTCCCATCACATCATCCCCTCTGAACATGTTCTCTGCCAGGTAATGAAGCATGTTTATTTGATACACTATGCAGTGTAGCCAAGCTTTTTAACAATTGTGAAATATTATCAACTATGAAAAGACATCTCCGATACAACTTATCTTCTGTAAATGAGTCACATGTAATAATTACACAAGTTTCAGGCTTCACTAGGTCCATGTCAGATAATTAATTAATTATGTCTCTGGGCTGCCTGTATTCTGCAGAACAGAATGTGTGCTTATTAGCTGTCTGAACTAAAACAGTGAAGTTCTTCATTGGAAAGAGTCTATTAAACACTAATAAACAGATGATTTTCCATGGAGCTCATAAATTCTTAGAAGGAAATATCCACTTTCATTGCGTTAATAGGAAATTATTTCCTTGTAGATAATGATATTTTAAATATCCCTTTCCTTATTGTCACCTTCTTGTAAAGATAGCATTATTTTTCATATTTCCACCAGTTCTTATTACAAAATAATATCAGTCTAAAATCAGCCTTATTTTAGTAACTGTTTGAAGTCTCTGAAATTGTTTCCCCTGAATTAAGGGGAAACCATCCTCTCATAGAGAGAGAGCGATACATGACCGCCACCTGCAGTAAAATAAGATACTTTTGTGCAGCATTTAAATGTGTTTGTCTTTTGTTTATTTAAAATGTATAGATGGTACATGATTCCTTCTTCTAAATTGTGCAAACGTATACATAGCCACATTGCACTGTAATATTGTTTCCGTTGGGTGGCCTGGGATTAGTACTGTGTGATCCTGGCGTGTTGTCTGCAGCTTGTGGTGTTTGATTGTATCATTTAACACAAATTGGGAGGTTGTGTTTTTTTTTTTTATTTGATCCTGGGTAGAATTCCAGCGTTGAGGTCTAGGCTTCTGCTAGTACATCTGCAGCTCAGAAGAGCTCCATGGGTCTTGGATTCTGCAGGTCAGGACATCCAGGGGGACTGAAGCTTCTTAAGCTAGTGGGGTAAGGGACAGATAATGTGGTAAACCTGCTTGCCATTTATTTACTGTTTGTATATGATATTCTAGTGTTGTTTTTATTACAATAAGTGTACTGTTGTACTTTTCTAACTGCATTTGCCTGAGTGACTATAGAAGGTACTGGGTAGGCTTCCCTGGCATAGTAAGGCACCCCTGGTTGGCCAGCCAGTGGGAAGTGGCTAGAATTGGGCCAGATAAACCCAGTATCTTCACATTTACATATAAAACAAACACAACTAAAGTGTTCCTTACCTTTCAATCTCCATTTGAAAACAAGAAGGAGCCACCATATCTTTTGTCCAAGTGGTGGGAACATGGAGCTACTGGACAATAGCAGTCAACAAGAAGTGTGCACTGATTGGTTCTGGACTAGTCTCTATTTGCCTAATGCAGTAAGAAATTTAATTAGAATTTTTACTTAGAGGATATGATTTGAAAATGGAATACTAATAATTAAACATTGTAGCCAGGATTCTGCCGGCTCTGTGTTACATGTTTTTATACACCTGTGCTACATGTTTTTATACACCTGTGTTACATGTTTTTATACACAGCTAAACACGTGTAAATATAATAAACGCTTTGCATTACCTTGCAAACTATAGCAATACACCATGAAATATCTGACAATTTCTCTTCTTTTATTGGATTCAGCCATCGTAACCCTGCACAGAACATCATTTCTTCAGGGTATTTTCAGATTCTTCAACTTCAGTGTCTTGTCTAAAGCTCAGTTGCCTCTATTAGTTTCTTACTATTGAACTTGGTCGCAAATCATGGCATCGCCTATTTGCAGAATAGAACTCCAGGGATTGGCAGCTTTTGTTGTCATGAACAGATACACAGAGACCAGCTATTCACTATCCTCTAATGATTCCAGTACACAATTGAATGGCTTGAATACAAATTCTAATCCCCTGGGCTTCATATAGATGCTATTATCTGTTTATCTTTGCTGTAAATAGAGTTACAGGGTATTTCATTATGCTGCTGTGCAAATCGCTACAGAAATTGCTGTATTTTTCTATTGTGGATATATGATGCTTTTCAAAAGAATCTTCAGAGACAAAAAAAGATTATTAAACCCCTTAATGACCAGACAAAACTCTAACATTTAGGAGGCATGCCTGTTTCACCAGGAATAATTTTATTCAGAGTCTTCCTTAGTGAATTTTCGAATTTTTTTAGAGTTACTGATGCAACTTTTTGTAGTGTAGACTTGTAATAAATTATTTTTATTTCATGAGTATTGTTACATGTGGGTGTTAGAGTGTTAATCAGCACTAAGCTATGTTTTTATATCTGGTCTGTATAGAACTGATGAAAACCCTCCAAAATCTACCACACACTAGCTACTAACCACAAAACAAAGCTACCACCAAGATTTAGTTCAAGAGCTGAAAAGTCTTCAGTTACTCCCTGATTTATCCCAAAATGCAATCACGACCTATATTAATCAGAGATATTGTAAACCAAACAATTCCCTGTAAAAGATGAAGCATTATAAAAATAAAACCTGACATGTGAATTTTTTAAGAACACAAAAACAGAATGTTACTAAAGTCACAATGCATTTTTAGTAAATATGGTGATTTACATACATAAATATCACTGCAAAACAATGTATTTAAAATAAAAAAAAATAAAAGACAGAATGGAAGAAACACAATCACATTTTTTTTTTGCGTAATCTACCACCTGGGGAAGGCTTGAAGGCATGGACAGGAGGTGTGCTGGCATGTTATCTTGTTTATAGCTAATTTATGTTCCTTTTGTCCAAGAAGAGTTCTAGTAATGGGTTTTATACCATAGCTCCCCTCTAGAACATAGCAGAGAAATGGTATTACTTCACAAAACATGGTATACTTTTCTGTACATATACTTAGGAAACATGAGTATGTTATATTGATTCATGGGGAAATACATTGTCCCTATAGGTTACTTATAGGTTCTGTATTAACAAAGAGTATCTGATTATTTTCTGAGGTTATTTATATTATAATACAAACATGAAATATGTAATGAAATTTGAATTCCAATGATGATACCAAGTGTTAAATATGTGTTCCTGTAATATTATGATGGAAGCATTGTTTTTCTTTTCAATACAGACCCACTGCACAGCACTTATTATTAATTTATTATTATTATTAACATTTATTTATATAAATATACTAAAAAGCCTAATAACTTGGGGTCCACAACTTGGACCAGCTTTGGACAACACCAGTTGTACACTTACCTAGATTACCTCCTTCTTGGAACAAGGTAAGTACCAATGTGGCCGATTTGGAAGATACATGAGACTTTGTAATTCAGAATAGCTGCATACCACCCGAAAAGTTCCTATTTTGGTAGTCCAAACAGGATAGCCCTTAGCAACCTGAGGACTGACATAGACAAATATGGGTGTATCTTGGGTGCAACTTAGTGTGGTTTGGACGGATGTGTCCAGTTTTGTATAGATGTGGAACTAGATTGATAGCAGGAATAAGGCTCCAATATGGGGGCAGATAGATAATGGAAGATCAAGAGGACAGCCATACAAAGGTGGGTAAGAGACAAAGGTGGAGCAAACAAGAAACATACATCATCATCATCCTATTTTATTTATATGGCACCACAAAATCTGCAGCATCATACAATCAGCAAAAAAAAAAATAGACTGTACAAATAAGGCACAAGGGAAACAATAGCTTCAGTAAAAATCAATACAAGAGACAAAATAGAAAACAAATACATATGAAGACATAACTAAACAAAGAAAACCTTATAAAGAGGGTGAGGAGATAGGAAGTAGAGGGATCCACACTTGTGAGAGTTAATATTCAAGAGGATTATATAGGGGTGGAGGGCAGCAATTGTAAGAGGTTGGTGGAGCAAGAGCGGGGACAGGGTTGCAAATGACGGATGGGAGAATGATAAGGGTTTATTTCAGAGACCCCAGGGTGGACAGACCAGAGCCGTAACTTAGAATTCTAGTGCCCTGGGTGAGAAAGACAAATGCCACCCCCCTAGCCCTCAATTTTAACCAAATTAACCTAAGATATTCCTAAATTGCGCCCCCCTTCACCATTGCACCCTGGGCGGTCACCCCTGTCGCACAGCCCTAGTTACGGCCCTGGGACAGATACACATAGACAAGGCTCTGGTATTAGTGACAGCTGTCTCACAAAACAGAAGTACAACGATGTTAGTAGACGGACACACGGCTGAACACAAAAAAATCTAAATTTGCTGGTTCTAGTTCACAGATCGCTCAGCATTTCAGCTGGCACATATCTACAGATTGTAGCTCTGAAAAATACCAAACAGACTACAAAAAAATAGTTTTTTGGGATAATAGCTGAAGCCTTTGAGCTTTTCAACAACTACAACACAAGAGACAGGAAAATCATTCTAAGCAGCCTCCTTATCAGCGGACCGACACAAAGCAGCAAAAATCATAGAAAGACGCACACAAAAAGAGCATATCTTTTTTGCCTTCAAAATAACATATTTGCTATTATTATGCAGACAAATGCTATTTCCATAGTAAAAGGAAAATGAGTTATGCAAAATGACTCCCAAATTGCAGCCACAGTTCCCTTCTTCGCCCTGCTGAGAATTATTCCTTGGCTTAATGTCATTTTCAAGCCACAATTTCTTTAATATAAATTGCCCCAGGCGCCCTAACACAATTATACTGACAAATACCCCAAACCTTGTTATCTTCTGGGCTGATGTGCTAACGATATTAATATACTAGTCTCAAAAGAAGAGCAATAGGTCATAGACAACAGCTCGGTCACATTACAATATATCAGCATTTAAATATGTTGTTAATAAGAATGTTTAATACCAATTATTGCATGCTGGTCTTTGTACTTGCTACAATTTGTGCTAGCTCTGCCAAAGAATCCAACAGGGTATATGTATATATATGTATATATGTAAATATATATCATCATCATCACCATTTATTTATATAGCGCCATTGATTCCGCAGTGCTGTACAGAGAACTCACTCACATCAGTCCCTGCCCCATTGGAGCTTACAGTCTAAATTCCCTAATATAGACACACACTCACACATAGACAGAGAGGGAGAGACTAGGGTCAATTTTGATAGCAGCCAATTAACCTAACAGTATGTTTTTTGGAGTGTGGGAGGAAACCGCAGCACCCGGAGGAAACCCACGCAAACACAGGGAGAACATACAAACTTCACACAGATAAGGCCATGGTTGGGAATTGAACTCATGACCCCAGGGCTGTGAGGCAGAAGTGCTAACCACTGAGCCACCATGCTGCCCATATATATATGGGCAGCACTGAATGGCGGGCGTGACGTCATCACGCCTGACACTCAGTGAGAAGGGAGGAGGGAGGACGATGCTGGGTCCCGGGCACCGCCGGATTGGTAAGTTTTCTATTTCACTTCCTGGCAACTGCACCCCTGGGAGCCTCGGCGCACACTTTGGGAACCACTGATTTAACTCATATGCTTTATCTGCATGAGAATATGTATGTTTAACACATAGAGCAAAAGGTTAAAAAAAATGAAACTGCTGACTTTATTGTGATGAAAGGAGATACAGAGTGTGAATATACAGGAAACCTTTTCTAGTTACCTCGTCAGCATTTTCTCTGTAATGTAACCAGCTCAACAGTGACACATCTGACAATCTACTATCTGTTCAGTGGTTTCAGTGATGGGTTTAGTGGCCAAGTATCTGTTGGCTCCAAAGCATTAATTCTAAAGGAGAACAAATTGATGACTGAACTCCTGACCTAGCCGAGCTGGCCAGAATACAACATCGGATCTGTATAAAGACAAATTCTATTACTGAATCACACAGCTCTGGAAATTTCATTCTAGATTAATAATATGTATTTAACCCAACAGGCAATCAGTTAAGATGGAGCTTCGGCCTGCCAGTATTATAATGACTTTAACTAGACGACAATATGTCTACAGTCTTAATGGATATTTTCTTGATGACAACGTTTTAAAAGGGATGTAAATCACTAGAACAATAATCCATTTTTTTTCGGTGTGAATTATTTGAAATATCTTGGAAAATGATTATCTTAAACAAAACCTTTCACGTCTTAGAAAGTGGTAATTGTATCCATTATGGTTAATTACAAACTACAAATCAAGTACCTGTTCATTTAAATAATGTTTTTTAAAAGGAGTAATTTAAAGTTCAGATTTTTTTTTTAGACTAGATATCTAGATATGAGCGAAGTGGCAAAAAAATGTCATACAATTCGAATTTTACTGTGGAACAGTCTATGTCCCGGAGATGTAAAGTCCTGGCGATGCAGTCATCGAGTTGTGGATTGCAGTTCCATACTGAGTTTGTAAGTTCCCATTTTACTGCATTATTAGTCTATAACTACAGCCTGAAGCAGCCAATTATCTGTACTGTGTTTTCCTTTGTTTCCTGTATTCTACAGGCCGAAGCACCTGTAATTTTTTTTAAAAAAAATGGCCAGTTTGAAGTCAAGGGATTGTGAAGGAGCTGATTGACCAATCCACCTCTTGTCAAAATAGTTGTGAACTGTCAACTACACACACTTAAAAACTTATCTTCAGCTACCAAACCTAAACATGTTATTACATGATGACAATGAAGATTGTCACAAATATGTCACCATACATCTCTTCACCTAAATATAAGAATAATAAAGTCTTACCCCCTAACTAGTAGAGCTATAGAGTCCAAGTTTGGGATCTCTATGATTTGGGAGATACTCACCGCCAGCAAAACTCTAACAATTCCTAAGTCCAAGGTTGTCAACTAGAAGATTTGAAAATAAACTGAGTGCATTGTAAGGTTGTCTTGGCAACTAATTAGATCGCTGATGAAGCTTGTCCGATCAGTTACCTTGACAACCTTTCAATACCCAAAGTTTGCTTTCAAACTAGGCTTGGATGTCTGTCTGTAGGAAGTGCTTGTTGCAGACCCCATGTATCTCCTCAAACCTGGGGTTCATGTTTTAGTTTGGAGGTGTTACTGAGAAAATCTTCTGTTTATGGGGTGTTTCCCTTGATAGAAATTTTACATTTTAAATAATTCCTTTTTAATCACAAAGGCAATTAACTGGAAACTAAAGGAAGGAAAAAAAAATTAATTTGTGAACATTATCATGAACCACTTGAAGTCCATCCGCAAATCAACTTTGGTTCCATTGACCACTGGATTATAAACTTGTCTTTGGACCAGGCAGGATAGAGGGCTGACTGTTCCGATCAGCCGATGCATAGTTTCCATTATTGTATAATAAATAACAGGGACAACTTTCCGCTTAGAAGGTGAAACTAAGACTGTCATGTGCTGCAGTGACTGCGCCGATGTTTGCACACTAAAATACCCTTTATAGCACATTTACTAAACTTGGTTGCAATCAAATTCTGATTAAGACCCTATAGGCCTCTAGGCAAGACACTGGTCTGGGCCCCTATCACCGACCCCTTTTGTCAAAAAAACACACACAAAAAAAAGGTTAGGGTAATCCAGGCCTGTTGGTGCCTACTGGACCCTAAACAGGACACTAGGTCATACTTGTCTACTCCCCCGGGATTTCTGGGAAGCTCCAGAATTTCGGTGAATCTTCCCAGGTCATTGTGGAGGGAGGACTTAATGTCGCAATCGCGTCATCAAGCCCTGTCCCCTGCTATGCGATGTGGTAAATTTTGACTTTTCATAGCAGGGTGCAGGATCACATGACCTCACCACATGATCTCCCACAGGCGAAGATCCAGCACTGGTTGCAATGGGATTTTTTTATTTTTTTTGAATTTTAAATGATCATCTTCAATAACTATTAGCTTATAAAGTCCAAAGCCTAAGAACAGACGGTGATAAAAGCATTTATGTGACAGACTAAAAGTAATTGTACTGCTATTGTATTGCAGCTACTGAGAGTTGAAAAATAAGGACATTTTCACACATATATCTTTAAAACTCAGAAGTGTCCCTGAATAAGTAGTTGGCAGCTCACCGGCAAAAACAAACCTGGTCCCAAACAGTTCACTCATCTTTATTTGTAGGTAAATCATTTATTGGCCTTTCCACTGCAGTTGTTCAGTTCCATTGTTGTTGTATCTATGAATCATGCCCCTATATATATATATATATATATATAAAACAATGATTCAGATCATATTTTTTTTCAGGGATATGAATCCAGCTGCAAAAAGCACAAAACAAACAGCCACCAGCAGGGCTTGTGTGCTTGGCAGCAGCGTGGAGCAATACAGCAGGCATATGCTATGCAGCAGTAGGATTGCACACAGGCTCGGAGCTGGATCAGAGTGTCCTGACACAGCATTAGCAGCCAAGGGTTAGTACAGAATTCTCCTTTATGACATGAGTGGACAATAACATTAAAGCTTGATACAATGAATACTGTTATTACCTAGCATTGATGCACCTGCTACATACATACCGCAAAGTGATCTTGCCATAATCCTCCTTGTCTAAACGGATATTGTTATATCTTATTCCCAGACAAAAACATATACTACCGCCTCCACTATGAAGGCTAACTAAATAGATACCTGCTAGCTATCTTTTAGCGGTCAGATTAATTGATTCCCGGCTAGCAAACAGAGTTTAGGTAAAAGTGTTTTCAGCTTGTTTGTGGCTGTGTCCACCAGCCTCCAACTTATCAGTCATCCTTCCACCCTGTGTGAAAGAGCATCTCCAGAGACATACGGTTAATCCGAGCTAATAAAACACTTTGGCCTCCTGATATGCTGTTGTTACAATTTGGGAAGGAACCAGTGTCAATCCCAATAGCACTAGTAGACCATGGACACGGAGTCTAACGAGCTCCTCGGTATTCATCAAGAATCGCCGTAAGGCAGGATGGACTATTGGGCATTTTTCAAATTTCCAACATCAGTAACCCAGTAGCTTTCAGGTTAAAGCTTCCCCCCTTCTCTTCGGATATCTTTGCTTGTCTGACTACGTGTTGCTGGATCTCCAGTGTACCGAAATCTGTCTGCCAGGCTATCCTTTGTCTAATTACCGTGTACTAAATCCTAGCCTGTCTGGCTATTCTTTGCCTGATCAACCGTGTACCCCATCACAGCCTGTTCGACTATTGAAGAAGTTACTTCAAATGGAATCTAGATGAGTTAATTGTTTTAATAATATTGACACTAAAGCATGAATGAGATGACGGGCTTGTACCATCTTTTGGCTTAATACCTAGATTGATAGCTGAGCTATATACCTGGGTAATATCGGTTGGTTTTCCTTGGGTTGACCTTTCAGTTGGTTTGGATTTATTGTAATTAGACTTGTGGCATCTTGTGCAGAATCAGTATGTTCCCAATCCCGCAACTTTGGGGAACACCGTCTTTTAGTCATATATTCCTTCAATTTTGGGTAAAAACACTAAGGGCTAGATTTATGATTCACGGTACATGCACAATCCCAGGTAGGCATACAACTTAAGATACTGTACCAAGTTACACTGATGGGACATGCACTGTGTTTACAGTTATAAATTTGCAAATCATTATTTTTTTACCCGGTTGGTCCAATTTCTGCCATATATCTCAGTGCATGAGCATTATTTATGACATTGGGGCCTATTTAACAAAGTACGTTTAGCCTAAAATACCCCAAAAATAACCGCAAAATAAAGTTTCAAAGTCATTCATAACTAAAGGACCGCAGCACTGACTTTGTACGCAAAACCAGTCTCCATAGGTTTCTATGGGGACTGCGGTTTTGCGTGATTCAACAAACCAAAGATTTTTGGAACTTGTCCCCAATAGCTAGCCATTGAAGCCTATGGGGAGAGCGAAATAGAAAGAAATATTAGCGCTTCTCCTTTAAGTGAGTACCTTCTGCTGAATGACGTGGGAAATAATTACCAAAACTAATCTATTAATTTCAGCGCATGGAACACTTATTATGATAATGTAATGATCTTGCACATAAAGAAGATAGAGACATACAACTATTAAATGTTTATGCTCTTCTGTTGAAAAATGGTGGTAGGTATTGAGCACTCGGTAATATAAACAAGGAAGGAACTCTTACCCTAGCCTCTCCCTGATGGAACGTGAAATACCGTTCACCTGATTGTTCCCGGTAGACTTATCTATCGATGGTGTTATTGTGAGAGATATTTTCTCTAGTGTTTGTTCAAATCTTCGTTACAACCTTTACTGCGTCCTCCTCCGTCCGGAGGCTCTTGGAACGCACGTGCTTCCTGGTAGTACGGAAGCCTGAGTAGCTCGAAAACCTTTTCAAATAGCTGATTTGAAATGTCCTTCCTCACAGCATACAGACAGGGTCTGCCTGTGTCAGGGCAAAAAACCTGACACAGGCACAGCCCTGTCTGTTTGCTGTGAGGAAGGACATTTCAAACTATGATCTATCTTCATTAGGACGAAGCGCGTTGGATAGAAGCTATTTGAAAAGGAGTTCCTTCCTTGTTTATATTACCGATTGCTCAATACCTACCACCATTTTTCAACAGAAGAACATAAACATTTGATAGTTGTATGTCTCTATCATCTTTATGGGTAGAGCTTTGCGGTAGAGGGATCTTCTGATCCCTTACCGCAGCTTACCTGCTTTCCCCTCCAGTCACTATTGCAAGTATGTCTCTGCATGTGACCTAAGGTTGCCATAGTGACCAAAGAGACAGCATTCTATTGGAAACGCTATCCGGGGATGATTTTTTTTTTATTAAATGGGGTTGAAAAATCATCTGTCAACATTGCAATGACAGATGATAATTAATGCGGCAAACTTAGTTAATTAATAAGTATGCTCCATTATCTCAAAAGGTTTATAAAATCTCAGAGCGCATGGAACATAAATGGACAGGCAGATAGAGAGCCACTTATTGAACATAAAAATGTCTAGTAAAGCTCATACTGAATTTGTTCCAAAATCTGCATCATCAAGGGATCTGAAAACAGCATGAGCTATACTATATTATTATAGCAAAAAGGAACAGTGTGCAAATCATCCACTCAAGGGTGTTTTAGTGTCCCACATGCAGTGATAATGTAGATTCCTTTCAGTCCACCAGGTCTTCAATCCTGTCTTTCTGGACACTAGTTCTCTATCACCAAGTAGATTTTAATCTCTGCAGCTTCCCTTTCACCGTACCCAGTCACCATAGGACAAAATCGTGCCTAAAACAAAATAGAAGCAGTGGTTGCTTTCAGGGTGCAAATTACTTTGATATTTATTTAAAAAAATGTTTAAAAATACACACGTACCAGATGTGGTTAATGAACACGCTACACGCCTGGGGGTGTGTGGCTTGGAATATAAACCCAATGGGCTGTCACAGCGTGGACCATTGACTAGAAATCCATTTTTGTCTCACTGGGCAAAAGTTTGACAATTTGTCACCACAATTTCTGGAATTTTCATCAATTAAAAAAGTCAAGCTAAATTGGAGAACGCAGAAGAGGTTGAAAATTTTCCAGCATTTTTAATCTTGACGTAAAGGCGTCTGCAGTTGGAAAATCTAAGGATGCTGTTTTCCCAACTATTTCTGAAGCTAATTAATTCAAAATGAACAAATAAAAATCAAACTTTTAATGATGTATTACAAATTATTAAATATGACAATTTTTACAACTTTTGATGAGCAAGTAGACCAGAAATAAAAATGTGGATCTCTTTATCTAGACAAGCAATTTTTCTGTTTTATGGATAATTCAATCCTGTTTGTGTTTTCACTCAGTCAGATGTAGTGCTTAAAGTACAGTAAATGTCCACTAAAACTTTTTTTTGTCTCTATTTACCTGTACTTTTACTGAATACAATATAACATATTTCTAGTAGCATACATGGCCATAACCAACTTCTTCACTTGTTTCAAGATGTCACCCAACTCGTCCCGTCCACTCTGCAAAAGATTTGCATTTTTCATCCACAATCATTGCCTGCTCCCATTTCTGATTATAGAACTATTTTTGGGCTGCGTCTATTTTGTGGAATCTTCTCCCTTGCACAACAATAATTTTCTCTAGTCTCCAAACCTTATGCATTCCCTGAAATCTCACCTCTTCAGTAAGCTTATCAAATTCCCAAACTACTCTCTTAAATTACCTATACTACCAGATTTCCACACAGGTTCCACAATATATATAATAAGAAAACCATCAACTTGTATGATTCGCAGCAATAAATGTACCTGGACTGCGTAGAGGAGTGGGTCACCACAATATATATAATAAGAAAACCATCAACTTGTATGATGCGCACCAATAAATGTACCTGGACTGCGTAGAGGAGTGGGTCACCACAATATAAATTAAAAACCCTGAACTTGTATGATTCGCACCAATAATGTACCTGGACTGCGTAGAGGAGTGGGTCACCACAATATATATTAAAAACCCTGAACTTGTATGATTCGCACCAATAATGTACCTGGACTGCGTAGAGGAGTGAGTCACCACAATATATATTAAAAACCCTGAACTGGTCTTAATCGCACCAAAAAATGTATCTGGACTGCATAGAGGAGTGGTCACCACAATATAATTTAAAAAACCCTGAACTGGTCTTAATCGCACCAAAAAATGTATCTGGACTGCGTAGAAGAGTGGTCACCACAATATAATAAGAAAACCATCAACTGGTCTGAATCGCACCAAAAAATGTACCTGGACTGCGTAAAGGAGTGGTCACCACAATATAATTTAAAAACCCTGAACTGGTCTTAATCGCACCAAAAAATGTATCTGGACTGCGTAGAGGAGTGGTCACCACAATATAATAAGAAAACCATCAACTGGTCTGAATCGCACCACAAAATTTACCTGGACTGCGTAGAGGAGTGGTCACCACAATATAATTTAAAAACCCTGAACTGGTCTGAATCGCACCAAAAAATGTATCTGGACTGCGTAGAGGAGTGGTCACCACAATATAATTTAAAAACCCTGAACTGGTCTTAATCGCACCAAAAAATGTATCTGGACTGCGTAGAGGAGTGGTCACCACAATATAATATAAAAACCCTGAACTGGTCTTAATCGCACCAAAAAATGTACCTGGACTGCGTAGAGGAGTGGTCACCACAATATAATTTAAAAACCCTGAACTGGTCTTAATCGCACCAAAAAATGTACCTGGACTGCGTAGAGGAGTGGTCACCACAATATAATTTAAAAACCCTAAACTGGTCTGAATCGCACCAAAAAATGTACCTGGACTGCGTAGAGGAGTGGTCACCACAATATAATTTAAAAACCCTGAACTGGTCTGAATCGCACCAAAAAATGTATATGGACTGCGTAGAGGAGTGGTCACCACAATATAATAAGAAAACTATCAACTGGTCGTAATCGCACCAAAAAATGTACCTGGACTGCGTAGAGGAGTGGTCACCACAATATAATTTAAAAACCCTGAACTGGTCTTAATCGCACCAAAAAATGTATCTGGACTGCGTAGAGGAGTGGTCACCACAATATAATAAGAAAACCATCAACTGGTCTGAATCGCACCAAAAAATGTATCTGGACTGCGTAGAGGAGTGGTCACCACAATATAATAAGAAAACCATCAACTGGTCTGAATCGCACCAAAAAATGTACCTGGACTGCGTAGAGGAGTGGTCACCACAATATAATTTAAAAACCCTGAACTGGTCTAAATCGCACCAAAAAATGTATCTGGACTGCGTAGAGGAGTGGTCACCACAATATAATAAGAAAACCATGAACTGGTCTGAATCGCACCAAAAAATGTACCTGGACTGCGTAAAGGAGTGGTCACCACAATATAATTTAAAAACCCTGAACTGGTCTGAATCGCATGAAAAAATGTATCTGGACTGCGTAGAGGAGTGGTCACCACAATATAATTTAAAAACCCTGAACTGGTCTTAATCGCACCAAAAAATGTATCTGGACTGCGTAGAGGAGTGGTCACCACAATATAATAAGAAAACCATCAACTGGTCTGAATCGCACCACAAAATTTACCTGGACTGCGTAGAGGAGTGGTCACCACAATATAATTTAAAAACCCTGAACTGGTCTGAATCGCACCAAAAAATGTATCTGGACTGCGTAGAGGAGTGGTCACCACAATATAATAAGAAAACCATCAACTGGTCTGAATCGCACCACAAAATTTACCTGGACTGCGTAGAGGAGTGGTCACCACAATATAATTTAAAAACCCTGAACTGGTCTGAATCGCACCAAAAAATGTATCTGGACTGCGTAGAGGAGTGGTCACCACAATATAATTTAAAAACCCTGAACTGGTCTTAATCGCACCAAAAAATGTATCTGGACTGCGTAGAGGAGTGGTCACCACAATATAATAAGAAAACCATCAACTGGTCTGAATTGCACCAAAAAATGTACCTGGACTGCATAGAGGAGTGGTCACCACAATATAATTTAAAAACCCTGAACTGGTCTTAATCGCACCAAAAAATGTATCTGGACTGCGTAGAGGAGTGGTCACCACAATATAATAAGAAAACCATCAACTGGTCTGAATCGCACCAAAAAATGTACCTGGACTGCGTAGAGCAGTGGTCACCACAATATAATAAGAAAACCATCAACTGGTCTGAATCGCACCAAAAAATGTACCTGGACTGCGTAGAGGAGTGGTCACCACAATATAATAAGAAAACCATCAACTGGTCTGAATTGCACCAAAAAATGTACCTGGACTGCATAGAGGAGTGGTCACCACAATATAATTTAAAAACCCTGAACTGGTCTTAATCGCACCAAAAAATGTATCTGGACTGCGTAGAGGAGTGGTCACCACAATATAATAAGAAAACCATCAACTGGTCTGAATCGCACCAAAAAATGTACCTGGACTGCGTAGAGCAGTGGTCACCACAATATAATAAGAAAACCATCAACTGGTCTGAATCGCACCAAAAAATGTACCTGGACTGCGTAGAGGAGTGGTCACCACAAAATAATTTAAAAACCCTGAACTGGTCTGAATCGCACCAAAAAATGTACCAGGACTGCGTAGAGGTGTGGTCACCACAATATAATATAAAAACCCTGAACTGGTCTTAATCGCACCAAAAAATGTACCTGGACTGCGTAGAGGAGTGGTCACCACAATATAATTTAAAAACCCTGAACTGGTCTTAATCGCACCAAAAAATGTACCTGGACTGCGTAGAGGAGTGGTCACCACAATATAATTTAAAAACCCTAAACTGGTCTGAATCGCACCAAAAAATGTACCTGGACTGCGTAGAGGAGTGGTCACCACAATATAATTTAAAAACCCTGAACTGGTCTGAATCGCACCAAAAAATGTATATGGACTGCGTAGAGGAGTGGTCACCACAATATAATAAGAAAACTATCAACTGGTCGTAATCGCACCAAAAAATGTACCTGGACTGCGTAGAGGAGTGGTCACCACAATATAATTTAAAAACCCTGAACTGGTCTTAATCGCACCAAAAAATGTATCTGGACTGCGTAGAGGAGTGGTCACCACAATATAATAAGAAAACCATCAACTGGTCTGAATCGCACCAAAAAATGTATCTGGACTGCGTAGAGGAGTGGTCACCACAATATAATAAGAAAACCATCAACTGGTCTAAATCGCACCAAAAAATGTACTTGGACTGCGTAGAGGAGTGGTCACCACAATATAATTTAAAAACCCTGAACTGGTCTGAATCGCACCAAAAAATGTATCTGGACTGCGTAGAGGAGTGGTCACCACAATATAATTTAAAAACCCTGAACTGGTCTTAATCACACCAAAAAATGTATCTGGACCGCGTAGAGGAGTGGTCACCACAATATAATAAGAAAACCATCAACTGGTCTGAATCGCACCAAAAAATGTACCTGGACTGCGTAGAGGAGTGGTCACCACAATATAATTTAAAAACCCTGAACTGGTCTGAATCGCACCAAAAAATGTATCTGGACTGCGTAGAGGAGTGGTCACCACAATATAATTTAAAAACCCTGAACTGGTCTTAATCGCACCAAAAAATGTATCTGGACTGCGTAGAGGAGTGGTCACCACAATATAATAAGAAAACCATCAACTGGTCTGAATTGCACCAAAAAATGTACCTGGACTGCATAGAGGAGTGGTCACCACAATATAATTTAAAAACCCTGAACTGGTCTTAATCGCACCAAAAAATGTACCTGGACTGTGTAGAGGAGTGGTCACCACAATATAATTTAAAAACCCTGAACTGGTCTTGATCGCACCAAAAAATGTATCTGGACTGCGTAGAGGAGTGGTCACCACAATATAATGTAAAAACCCTGAACTGGTCTTAATCGCACCAAAAAATGTATCTAGACTGCGTAGATGAGTGGTCACCACAATATAATAAGAAAACCATCAACTGGTCTGAATCGCACCAAAAAATGTACCTGGACTGCGTAGAGGAGTGGTCACCACAATATAATAAGAAAACCATCAACTGGTCTAAATTGCACCAAAAAATGTACCTGGACTGCGTAGAGGAGTGGTCACCACATTATAATTTAAAAACCCTGAACTGGTCTGAATCGCACCAAAAAAGTATCTGGACTGCGTAGAGGAGTGGTCACCACAATATAATAAGAAAACCATCAACTGGTCTGAATCGCACCAAAAAATGTACCTGGACTGCGTAGAGGAGTGGTCACCACAATATAATTTAAAAACCCTGAACTGGTCTTAATCGCACCAAAAAATGTATCTGGACTGCGTAGAGGAGTGGTCACCACAATATATTAAGAAAACCATCAACTGGTCTGAATCGCACCAAAAAATGTACCTGGACTGCGTAGAGGAGTGGTCACCACAATATAGTAAGAAAACCATCAACTGGTCTGAATCGCACCAAAAAATTTACCGGGACTGCGTAGAGGAGTGGTCACCACAAAATAATTTAAAAACCGTGAACTGGTCTGAATCGCACCAAAAAATGTACCTGGACTGCGTAGAGGAGTGGTCAGCACAATATAATTTAAAAACCCTGAACTGGTCTTAATCGCACCAAAAAATGTATCTGGACTGCGTAGAGGAGTGGTCACCACAATATAATTTAAAAACCCTGAACGGGTCTTAATCGCACCAAAAAATGTATCTGGACTGCGTAGAGGAGTGGTCACCACAATATAATAAGAAAACCATCAACTGGTCTGAATCGCACCAAAAAATGTACCTGGACTGCGTAGAGGAGTGGTCACCACAATATAATTTAAAAACCCTGAACTGGTCTTAATCGCACCAAAAAATGTATCTGGACTGCGTAGAGGAGTGGTCACCACAATATAATAAGAAAACCATCAACTGGTCTGAATCGCACCAAAAAATGTACCTGGACTGCGTAAAGGAGTGGTCACCACAATATAATTTAAAAACCCTGAACTGGTCTGAATCGCACAAAAAAATGTATCTGGACTGCGTAGAGGAGTGGTCCCCACAATATAATAAGAAAACCATCAACTGGTCTTAATCGCACCAAAAAATGTACCTGGACTGCGTAGAGGAGTGGTCACCACAATATAATAAGAAAACCATCAACTGGTCTGAATCGCACCAAAAAATGTACCTGGACTGCGTAGAGGAATCACCACAATATAATTTAAAAACCCTGAACTTGTATGATTCGCACCAATAAATGTATCTGGACTGCGTAGAGGAGTGGTCACCACAATATAATAAGAAAACCATCAACTGGTCTGAATTGCACCAAAAAATGTACCTGGACTGCGTAGAGGAGTGGTCACCACAATATAATTTAAAAACCCTGAACTTGTATGATTCGCATCAATAAATGTATCTGGACTGCGTAGAGGAGTGGTCACCACAATATAATAAGAAAACCATCAACTGGTATGAATCGCACCAAAAAATGTACCTGGACTGCGTAGAGGAGTGGTCACCACAATATAATTTAATAACCCTGAACTTGTATGATTCGCACCAATAAATGTATCTGGACTGCGTAGAGGAGTGGTCACCACAATATAATAAGAAAACCATCAACTGGTATGAATCGCACCAATAAATGTACCTGGACTGCGTAGAGGAGTGGTCACCACAATATAATTTAAAAACCCTGAACTTGTATGATTCGCACCAATAAATGTATCTGGACTGCGTAGAGGAATCACCACAATATAATTTAAAAACCCTGAACTTGTATGATTCGCACCAATAAATGTATCTGGACTGCGTAGAGGAGTGGTCACCACAATATAATAAGAAAACCATCAACTGGTCTGAATTGCACCAAAAAATGTATCTGGACTGCGTAGAGGAGTGGTCACCACAATATAATTTAAAAACCCTGAACTTGTATGATTCGCATCAATAAATGTATCTGGACTGCGTAGAGGAGTGGTCACCACAATATAATAAGAAAACCATCAACTGGTATGAATCGCACCAAAAAATGTACCTGGACTGCGTAGAGGAGTGGTCACCACAATATATATAATAAGAAAACCATCAACTTGTATGATTCGCACCAATAAATGTACCTGGACTGCGTAGAGGAGTGGGTCACCACAATATATATTAAAAACCCTGAACTTTTATGATTCGCACCAATAAATGTATCTGGACTGCGTAGAGGAGTGGGCACTGGGCACCACAATAAAATATATAAAAAACCTTCAACAGGTCTGCATTACACTGCACATACGGCTGCTCCTCCATCCTCTCCATCATATACATGTTGGAGTTTTAGCGTGTGACAACCTCTTGTTTTTGATAATGTCAGTGCATTTTGAATATTTTTCAATTTGCCCCACACCACTGAATGTACTTTATCTATGATATGCATCTATCTATCTTGACTGGGTAGTGTGGTGGCCCCGGTACACAATTTGGTACCGAGGCCACAATATAATTAAAAAACCCTCCACGGGTCAGAATTCCACCAAAAAAGGGTATGGACTGCGTAGTGTGGTGGCCCCGGTACACAATTTGGTACCGAGGCCACAATATAATTACAAAATTGGGCATCAACTGTCACCGTTGTTTAATATCTGATACACCTAAATATGGACTGCACAGTGGAGTGGCCCCGGTAGTAAATTTGGTGCCGGGGCCACAATACCTCCTCCAACTTCCAAGTGTAGTGTTTATAAAGACAGACAGCGTCGAAGTGTTATTAGTTGACTTTCTTAACCCTAAAATTGTCCCTGTTGCAAATATTCGTGCAATGGACAGTTACTTTTTTATTGAAAGACTCAAGCTTTCAAGTGTAGTGTTTATAAAATATAAACAACAATACAGTAGTTTTAGAGCACGTCAATACCTCTTGTTTTAAATTATGACAGGGCATTTTACTTTTGGTTTAATTTCTTGAATTTGTTTAAATTTGGTTTTACTTTTTGAACATGGCAAACGACTGTTGATTGGTCATATAATGCAAAAAAAAAAGTTCCAAGATGGAATTGTCCTTGGGCCCTCACACCCACCCTTATGTTGTTGAAATAGGACATGCACACTTTAACAAGCCAATCATTTCAGCGACAGGGCCTACCAAGCAACTTTGGCTGAAATGATTGGTTTGTTTGGGCCCCCACACCAAAAAAGCTATTCATCTCTCCCTGTACAGACTAAACGGGCTCTACTGAGGCAAGATGTCATCCTCATCCTCAACCTCTGATTCCTCTCCCCCTACAGTGTGTACTTCCTCCTCATCACACATTATCAATTCGTCCCCGCTGGACTCCACAACCACAGGTCCCTCTGTAGTATCTGGAGGGCAGTGCTGTACTTCATTGAGGAATTGATTATTCATTTTTATAAACATCATTTTTTCAACGTTGTGAGGAAGCAACCTACTTTGTCGCTCACTGACCAGGTTCCCCGCTGCACTAAAAACTCTTTCCGAGTACACACTGGAGGGGGGACAACTCAGGTAAAATAGAGCCAGTTTGTACAGGGGCTTCCAAACTGCCTTTTTTTCCTGCCAGTAACAATATGGACTGTCTGACATGTCTACTTGGATGGTGTCAGCAAAGTAATCATCCACAATTTTTTCTATTGTGACAGCATCCAATGCAGCGAGAGTAGACATGTCTGCAATGGTTGGCAGGTCCTTCAGTCCGGACCAGATGTTATCAGCATCCCCGCCAGTGCCTCTTTTGGGAAAACTGAGCTTTTTCCTCGCAGCCATAGATGTGGAAGAAAATGAGGGTGGAGCTGTTGGCATGTCACGGTCCTCTTCAGAGGACAATCTCCTGACCAGCAGGTCTTTGCACCGCTGTAGACTTGTGTCCGCCGGAAACAGAGACACAACATACGCTTTAAACCGAGGATCGAGCACGGTGGCCAGAATGTATTCCTCTGACTTTAAAAGAGTGACCACCCTCGGAACCTGGCAAAGCGTATGAAGGGCTACATCCACAAGAGCTACATGCTTGGTGTAATCGCAATGGCTTACCAGCTCCTCCCTCACTTTCTCCAGCTGCTTCTGCAACAGCCTGATCAGGGGAATGACCTGACTCAAGCTGGCAGTGTCGGAACTGACTTCTCGTGTGGCAAGTTCAAATGGCTGCAGAACCTTGCACAACACGGAAATCAGTCTCCACTGCGCTTGACTGAGGCGCATCCCCACTCCTTTGCCTATGTCGTAGGTGGCTGTGTAGGCCTGAATGGCCTTTTGCTGCTCCTCCATCCTCTGCAGCATATAGAGGGTGGAGTTCCAGCGCGTCACAACCTCTTGTTTGAGGTGATGGCAGGGCAGGTTCAAGCTTTTTTGATGTGCCTCTAGTCTGCGGTAGGCACTGGCTGAATGCCGAAAGTGTCCAGCAATTTTGCGCGCCACCGCAAGCATCTCCTGCACACCCCTGTCACTCTTGAGGTAATGCTGCACCACCAAATTAATGGTGTGGGCAAAACATGGGATGTGCTGGAAATTGCCCATATTTAATGCCCGCACAATGTTACTGGCATTGTCTGACACCACAAATCCCCATGAGAGTCTAAGTGGGGTAAGCCACTGGGAGATAATTTCCCTCATTTTCTCTAATATGTTGTCAGCGTTGTGCCTCTTATTAAAGCCTGTAATACACAATGTTGCCTGCCTTTGCACGAGCAGCCATTTTGTAGTTGCTGCTACTGATGCAGCTGTTGCTGTTGCTGCAGAAGGGGATGCATCTACCCAGTGGGCTGTCACAGTCATATAGTCCTTCGTTTGCCCAGAACCACTTGTCCACATGTCCGTGGTTAAGTGGACAGTGGGTACAACCGCATTTTTTAGAGCACTGAGGACACTTGATCGTACTTCTCTGTACATTTTTGGTATCGCCTGCCTAGTGAAGTGGAATCTCGACGGGATTTGGTACCGGGGACACAATACCTCCATCAACCCTCTAAATCCCACTCCACTGATGGCGGACACCGGGCGCACGTCTAACACCAACATTGCAGTTACAGCCGCAGTTATACGCTTTGCAATAGGGTGACTACTATCGTATTTTGTGGTCATGGCAAACGACTGTTGGACGGTCAATTGTTTTGTGAAAGACTTAGCGGTCTTACGACTTCCCCTCTGGGAAGATGACCGACTAACAGCAGCAACAGCAGCAGTGGCAGTAGTAGGCGTACCGCTGCAGGATTCCTCGGATGAATCCCGTATTGAGGAGGACTCAGTCTGGCTGCTGACTTGGGCTGCAGGACTGAATCTGATGGAGATTGTGGAGGAAGTTGACGAGGAGGGTGTTGCTGGTGTGTATCCAATTGGACCACGGGATTTAGGTGTCCCTGTACCGATGAGGGTCCTAGCCCCAGTTCCTGAACTATGAAGGTTATTCAGGTGACGTATAAGGGAGGATGTTCCTAGGTGGGCAAGATCCTTACCCCTGCTTATTTGAGCTTTACATAAGCTACATATGGCCATACATTGGTTGTCTGGATTTGGATAAAAATAACTCCAGACCGAAGAGGTGCATTTTTTGGTCTTCTGACCAGGCATGACGATGGGCTTTTTCATCCCATGGACATCAGCTGTTTCCCCCCCTGGTGCCTCATTTACAATAACCACATCACCATCCTCATCATCAAGTTCCTCCACAGCGCCAGCTACATCATCAATAGCCTCCTCCTGAGCCACCTCTTCCCGTACAGTGATGGGAAGGTCAGGCTTGACAACCACCAACATCCTTGGACTCGCCTTGTGGATTTGTGATAAATTCTCTTTAGAAGGCAGAGTTGTTTGCTGTTTTGTTGCTGACAGCATAACTCTCTTCAATTTTTTGTAGGGGGGGGAGGAGGAGGAGGGCTAAGATCCGTGGGTGAAGCTGAACCACTAGTCATGAACACGGGCCAGGGCCTAAGCCGTTCCTTGCCACTCCGTGTCGTAAATGGCATATTGGCAACTTTACGTTTCTCCTCAGATGATTTTAAGTTTCTCTTTTTGCTACTTTTTCTTAACTTGGGCTTTTTGGATTTTACATGCCCGGTACTACGAGATTGGGCATCGGGCTTGGAAGACGACGTTGATGGCATTTCATCGTCTATGTCATGACTAGTGGCAGCAGCTTCAGCATTAGGAGGAAGTGGGTCTTGATCTTTCCCTACTTTATTCTCCAAATTTTTGGTCTCCATTATATGTAGCACAAGATACTGCAGAATGTGTGAACTTGGTAATATTGCAGTACCAATGGACTTGTACTGCTGGATTGGTTTTGCAAATTTGGTTATAATTATATATATTTTTTTTAATTTTTAATTTTTTATTTTTTTTACTTTTTTTTTATTTTTTAAAAACTTGGGAATAATGGGGAAATAACTATGCCCTTAGAAGCACAGAGCACAGGACACAGCACCACTGGACTGATACTGCAGAGCACAGCACAGCACAGCACAGCACAGCACAGCACAGAACTAAACAGCACAGCACGAGATCTACCAGGACAGAGGACCACCTAACACACCCTCCCTCTACCCTGATCAATGCCCGAGTGAAGATGGCGGCGACTAGCGGGGAATTTATAGGATCCGAGTATCGCGAGATCCGACAACGGGATTATGAGTCAGAGCCTCAGTTTCAGATTTGAATTTGGCGCCAATACCCGGATCTGTCTCGGATCCGACTCGGATCGGCAACGTTCGGGTGGGCTCGGATTTCAGAAATCCGAGTGCGCTCATCTCTAAATTACAGTACAAATTTTATTTTCATTTACTGCAATATGTCTACTGGCAAAAATCATCCCTGTTCTGATCAGTCCATCTAATAATCACAATGAAATAAAAATTATGTATAGTAGAAATATATTACGTTACACTTTGTAGCTATATCTGCCAGGTTTTTGGCTGCCTTGTTAATACAGATAATGCCAGTACAAGTTATAATATAAAAATATAGCCCTCTGAAAAGGAATGTTTCAGCAATTGTTTAGGCTACAGATTATGATTATCGTAGGTTTGTAAGGAGCCACAGTGCTCCGCAGCAGTGTACAGTAGGGAATACAGTACATACATTAAAAAGGGACATACAAGGTAGACATGAAAACAAAGGGTATGCTCATTCGAGAGCTTGCATTCTAAGTGAAAGATGGCACAGCTTAAACAAGAGGAGCAAATGTTGTTTATGGTGGAGAGTGGGACAGTTGTGGGGGTGCATTAGCATGAATAGTGTTATCGGGGATAAGGTCACCTCTTAAAAAAAAAAAAAAAGATGGGTTATCAAAGAGCATCTAAAGATTTGAAGGCTGTAGAAAAGTCTGATTGAGCGTGGTAGGGAATTCCATAAGTGGGTAGCAGCACGGGAGAAGTCTTCTAGGTGGGAGTGAGGGGTGGTTGCCAGAGATGAGACAAGGCGCAGGTCAGAGGTAGATCTAAGAGGAAGGGAGAGTATTTTGATATGAGATTAGTGTTGTTGAGAGCTTTGTAGGTAAGGGTGAGACATTTAATTTTTAATTCTGGAGGATACAGGGAGCCAGTGTAGGCATTTGCAACATGGTGCAGCAGATATGGAGCGGTGAGAGAGGAAGATCAGTCTTGCAGCGGCATTTAAGATGGATTGAAGTGTGGCTTTATGGGTGTCAGGAATGCCAGGTAGCAGGAGGTTGCAATAGTCAAGACTGGAGATGATGACAGAATGGATAAGAGTTTTGGTAGCATACTTTTAAGGAGTTCTTGCTAGAGGATCTATTATAACTGTTATACAGTAGGCAAGTAAATCTGGCAATAGATTTTAGGAGGCACTAGTACACTCAGATGTCAATCTAGAATAATCTAAATAGCAAAAAATATGACATGGTTGAAACTTACTCAAAAAGGAGATCTGCAACTTTACGTTACAGTTACAATTTAGAAAAAAAAAAAAAAAAGAAGCGCCAAAACTATTGGCACACAATGAGAGAGAAGAGTTTATCTCATTGTGTGTGACTAGGTTTGGCGCTTCTCTCTTTTTTCTAAATTGTTAAAGTAAATCTTGGCTTTATTTGTCACTTGTTTCCTTGCCGAAAAAGCTTTTTAATACCACACATGAAAAAACACATTACATTGAAATAATTTGTTATATGTTTGGTATTAAATGGTGGCCATGATTACTGTACCTTTTTATGCAAATCTCCCGAGTTGCAGCACATGTTAAAATATTTCGATAAATAAATGCACCCTAATCTGATATTTAAAAAGTACTCCATTTAAAAGCTAGACACACATGCAGCTTTTATTCAACAAATATATTAATATTCAAAAACAGCACAAACATTAACATGAAAAATGGTTGTATGTTAAAATGTACAAGGTTAAAAAGTTTTAAACAAATTAAGAACAAATATTTTTCATTTTTTTAAATACATAAAGAGCAAGAACCTCTCTCATTATATACAAATATTTTAAACACAGTACTTCAAGAAATATTGGGTCTAATGTATGACTTTTTATATCCAGTGTAATATTACTTTTTATCATAGCTCATTGACTTTTGGGGAGAAAGGAGGGATGGTGTCTAAATTTTAAAATCTGAAAAACTTTTAGGTCAAGTAATATAGCCAAGATGTTAATTACAGAGTTTTATTTTAGGAACGGGAAATAAATGTTCATCCCATTAGGCAGGGAATGAGCAACCCTCAGTCTGGCTTTTGGTTTCATAACTAAGTTCCATTCCAAATTTATTTACAATTAGTGATTGAAGTGGAAATTGAAGCGGTGGTATGGAAAATGTAAGTGAATGGGATTTGATTGTGTTACAATCAAAGCTGTGGGAGAAGTAGCAGTATGGCATACAACTGTATATCAACCTACGTCGACCACAAGTTTTAATTTTCTTCACAACAAGAAGGAATCTCAGATGAATAAATAAATATGTTTAGTTTATGTTTATTTCAACAAATAAGTAACAATTACTTTGCTCATTATAGATTAAAGCATCTAATAATTTCAAATAACAAGATTTCATCAATAAATTTCCCGGTTTTTAATTTTGGTAAGTTTTTATTGTTATTCTTTCTTCCTTTTAAACCTACCATTCTTTTTCTTAATTTTATTATGTTAAAATAAGTTTTTTTTCTTATTATTTAGGGTGCAATACTGAAATGTTTGCTGCCTTAAATAGTTTGTCAGTCGATGGCAATAATATATCACAGGTGAGTTGCTTAAATTATTATGTTATTAAAAAGATGTCTATGCTTATTCATAATTTAATCAAAGCCCAGTGATTATTTCAAGCCAGTATTAGTAGCCTGAATAGCTAGTTAAGTTTTTTGCTGCCAGGGGTATGTAATAAATTTTAGTCTCAAGTGGTCCAGAAGTTTTTCTAGATTTTTTTTTTTTATACATTGGTTTATGATTCCTTCCTGTGGACACATTTCTGTTGCACAACAAGTCTAAATATTTTTTGTTTTGAGACTTTCAGATAGTACCTCATGTAAACTGACTTATTTATTCTGTCTAAAGATACAGTACTTGTTAATTAATGGGTACCATTTGAAACATGCTCTCCGTTCACTTATCATTTCAACTATCAAGTACTGAAACCTATAGTATAACTGCCAGTCTCCCAGCATGTCCCACCACTGACATGGTATAAAAAAATGCCTAAGCAACTTTCTGCAAAAGCACTGTACCTAGACTAAGTATCCCATCTGAAGCTGGTTATAGGAGGGTGGGTGGGTGCAGGGATTATTAAAGGAAGCCCATCCCTCAAGTACAGTCCGTTGCTCCGTGCTCTTGTTGCTTGGTTTTGTGCAACTGACTGCTTTATTTGTAATTTTTGTGGCCGTCGTGAATAAAAGGTGTGTACTGCTTAGTTCCTTAGGAGTAAAGGTGTGTGTTGAGTATGTGTTAAAGCAGTAAGGCTGATGTCTGGTCTGTAGCTGTAGAATTGACCAGAGAAAGAGTTCTAAATATATAAATAACTATTGGCTCATAACCACAAGCTGCGGCTCTGTTAATCATTGTAATCAGAGAGGAAAAGTATACCTTGATCCTCCTTTTATTTTAAATTTTCAGTGTGAAGTGAATTATCCACAGGTCTGACATGACACTCCTATTCCAGTTGATACTTTTGCCACTTGCAAAAGGTAAAGACTCAAAATAGATAAATAACAGTTTTCTTTGTCAGAACCACAAATATAATTGTCCCAGTTTATATCTGGATAATTACTCATTATTTTACAACTACTTATATAGCACCAGCCTATTCTGTAGGGCTTTACAATAAGGAACAAATACAGTAATAAAATAAGACTGGGTATTGGCAGACAGAGGTAAGAGGAAAACCACATTTTTCTTTGTTGTCTTTTCCTTTTCCAAATTCACTGCTCATTTGTGACTTATACAGCCACAAAGCACAACACTGGTGCATATAAACATGGAGTAAAGTTACCCCAAATTAATGGGACACTCACCATTCATTCCCCCACCCCCTTGTGCCCTGGGGAACACTAAAAGGCTAGATAAGTACATGTTATAGTCAACATTTTGTGCGAGAGGAGCTGCAGGCTGGTTAAGGTGAAATCAACCCCTCCTTTCGTCACAGCATGTATGTGTGAAGCATGTAAGAGTATTTAGTATTTGCCCTGTGTGCAAAATTTTTGCAGTTGCACCTCTTGCAGTGCAACATGGTTTGCTCAGCTGCAAATTCTACACCTGGGTAAAATTTGCACTTAAAAATCAGCCCCATAGTGAGTGCAGCATTCCCTTGCAGTGACAGTAAATACACCTCCCATTTATATATAAACGTCAGGGAAAGATTTATGATATTTGAATGAAAACTCATTATTATTGAGTCACGATTGTTGCTATAAGTTTTACTTCACCTGGGATCCAACTGAAGGTAAAATTGAAGGTAAAATTTTGTGATATACATTTTGTGGTTCCAGAGATGCAGTCATATACATAATTATTAATGAGCTCTGTAAAGTGAAAATCAAAAGCTTACTATAACAAGCACCGTTTACTGTATATTTTGTTAGTACATATGTCTTGTTTCCCATGCAGTGGTCTTTTATCAATCAGTTGAATAAACTGGAGAGCTTGCAGTCTCTAAATTGTCAGAACAACTCACTAATGGACTCTGAGAAGAACCCTGAGACTGTCCGTCAGCTTATAATTGCAAAGATAGCCAGGCTAAAAAATTTAAATAGGACTGAGGTATGTATTTTCTTGTTATGAATATTTAATATTAGCTTAATTCAAACTACAAAGGAATCTACCAATGATAACATGTGAGATACAATTGCACAGTATGTTGAAATTCCTCATTTAGTAATCATGGGAGAATCAAAAATGCAGTGAACAAATATGAAGAATTACCTGATATCACTATAATGTTTGTATAAAGAAGTACAGCTTTGCACAAATATATAGTTATTTTAAAGAGATACTAAATGTATGGACAACTCACTGAAATGCTTTTTGTGCATACTTGAATCATACACACTAAGGGTTTTTCATGACCAAATTTCTCCTTTCACTGACCATGGCTTAATACGTAAACTGTAATATGTTATTATGGAAGTTGTCTCTGTTAATCGGTGAGGAATGTTTACACTTATAAAACAAAATAAAAAAAACAAAACACTTTTTCACATTGCAAGTATTGGAGAGGTTCAACCATTTTTGCATTACAAAAGAGATTTTGCTGTGAATCTTAGTTACATGCCAAAAAAATAAAAGAAATATGCACAACAACCAAGTGTATCACAGAATTTGTATCAATAGAAGAATTTATGATTAATGAATCATAATCTAATAAAAATATTTTAATAAAGCCCCTCACCTAACTGCTTGTCAAGTTACAGGTACCACTACGTCACACCATTCCCATTGTCATGGTCAATCTGTCACTATTGAGTACACAGTATTAGGTGATTGACCTAGAGGTGAGGAAGGGCCTTAGACAACCAGTAAGAAGCTTGAAGTTAATTTAGATTTTTTGTGTGACTGGATCACTTATGGTATATATTTATTTAAAGGATATAGCACAGGGCGCTTATTTATATAACTGCAAAATTGCAAATGCACTTATTTTTGATATTGTGTGTATTTTGGGAAAGGAAATCTTTATTTCTGAGACCAGGGAAGAAACTTGTTTGTTTTAACCTTGCTAGAGGAAATGCATAATTTCTGAGGTATATATCTGATACGCCATTGCGGAGGAAGTATTTTATGTATCGTGATGTGGTGAAATGACTTGTTTGGGGTTTTGTGACTTTCTTTGGGAATGTGTATTCTGCAGCTGTCTGAAGAAAGGACCCATGTTAATCTCATGTTAATTAGACCTTTTCATTTGTGGGGGTCCAGCACCTGAAGGCACAGGAGGGTTTGATTGAGACTTGCTACTAAATTTTCTGCGTCTAAAAACAAGATGCAGGAAATCACAGCAAGTTTTAGAATATCACAGATAAGTGTAAATATTGTTAGCTTTGCATTGCATGTAAATCCATATTTGGGTAAACAAATTGCATCCTGATTCTAACAATAGCTCAGACCTCAACAGTGCTGGCTTACCCTTTCAGGCTGTGTCCAAATCTGTATAAAAAACACTGACTGTATTGAAAACTGTTCTTCTCGTTCCATCTGACCTGCTCCCTGGTACCTTCAACCAGGGTTAGCAAATAAAGATCACTTGCTTCAAAGACCTGCTTAGAAACTTCTCTATTCCTGTGACCTACAGATTAGACCCGAAATCTTATCCGTTCCCAGCTGTTTCTGAGGTTTGGACCCAGCATCCAGTACCACCGCTCTGCCCGCTACCCAACAGCTCCTGCCATTGTGATAGGCCAGGGGGGATCCATTCACAGCAACCCTGATATATTGGAAGAGGTCAGGAGTACCAGCCCATGTACATCAGTAACGGGGTACATTAGCAGCGTCCGTTATCCAGAAGAAACCCGGTTCTAGATGCCTGTAAAGGAGTCCAGTGGTGGCAGCATTTGTAAGCTCCTCCTACCGTGGTGAGAGGGCGCATTTGGCCCCCGTTACTGATGTACATGGTCATATCTGTTTGTATGCGCGTATGTATATTAGGTATATGCAATACATATATAGTACACCTATACATGACATATATACATGGCATATATACTGTATACAATGTGGCATGGGGATTGTGCACATGTGGATCATAGTACTATATGCCATTACATAGATGTATGACCCCTGTATGTCCTGGCACGCCGGCTGTCCGACTGTTCTAAATGACAGCAAGCGCAGCAGTTCAGCTCTTCTCCGGCTGTCATTCCTTCCCCGACACTGAACTGCTGCGCAAGCGCAACAGCTCAGCACTTCTCCGGCTGTCATTGAGTAAAAATGACAGCCGGAGAAGAGCTGAACTGCTGCGCTTGCGCAGCAGTTCAGTGCCGGCTGTGCAGTTCCTCACAAGCACCTTTGCGGACCGGATCACTGCTAGAAGAGGTAAGTATAAAATTATATAATGTTTTATTAATTTATTAGTATCCTAAAAAAAAAATTTATGCAATTCTGAGGCCATAAGAGTCAATGGGGGCATTACTGTGGCATAAAAGATATTGGGGGCAACTGTGGCATACTATGTGTTTCTGGGGCAACTGTGGCATACTATGTGTTTCTGGGGGCAACTGTGGCATACTATGTGTTTCTGGGGGCAACTGTGGCATATTATGTGTTTCTGGGGGCAACTGTGGCATATTATGTGTTTCTGGGGGCAACTGTGGCATAGTATGTGTTTCTAGGGGCAACTGTGACATACTATGCATTTATGGGGGCAACTGTGGCAAAGTATGAATTGGGGGCACAACTATGTGGCATAAGATGAATTGGAGGCACAATTATGAGGTATGATGTGAACTGGGGCACTTCTGTGCGGCATAACATTTTTTTTTGCTGGTCCCTTACTGTTAATATGATATTAGCCTCATAAAATGAGAAATAATTATATATATATAGCCGCCGAGAGGGGAGGGGGCGGCTACAAATTGCCTGGGCCTGCATGGTGGCCCGAGTCCCCTCTGGAGACCTAATTTTGAAAAAAAAACCTAATATTTTAAAAGTACTTTTTTTTAAAAAAAATTATTGAGTGCAGGGGGATCGGTAGTGGCTAAATCCCCTTCAGCTCAGGTACCTTCAGACGCCAGGTCATGTGACTGCAGTGGTCACATGGTACTCGGTGGGCTGCTGGATATCTTCCCATGCTGTGCAGTGGAGAATAAGGTAAGAAGAAGGTGTGATGGAGAAGGGCATGTGTCACTAAAGGTGTGCTGGGGAGAGGGGGGGCAAGTGTGATTAAAGCATGTGGGCAGAGGGGACATATGTGAGCAAAGCTGCAGAGCAAGGGGGCATGTGTGAGTAATGCATTTTTCTGTAAGAGGGTGGCCTGGTGCTTTTCACCTGCTAGACATGCCCCCAATGATGCACTGCCACGCCCCCAATTGTACGACCACTCGCATGGGAAAAAAATGTTGTACCGCCTTTGCGGCGGCACAACATTTTTTTAACTATGCTTAACTATAAGGGAGGACCCATGGAGTTGCTGTACTGGGGCCATGAATTTCTCTAGGCAGCTCTGTATGTATGTATGTGTGTATATATTTTTAAACATTTTTCTCATACTGTTTCCGTTGTGGTGCAGTCTGGTGCTTTATATTCTAGGTTGGGGTTGCACTCTGTTTGTAATATAGAATGTAATGATTCCTAAGCAGTGGTGATCTATATATTAATAAGATACAACAGAGAGCACAGGTGTGTGCACCACCTCCCTTTCTCCCTTCCCCCCCCCCCCCTTCCCCAATCTTCCCTTTTCCCTTCTCCCTTCTCTGTGGCAGTGTGTCTCTATCAAGTCACCAATGGTTTTCTGATCTAAACCCAGGTTATACAGCAGGGTGTCCTTGGTAAACATATGATGTTTCAGACCCTTTCGGTTTAGCATACGTCTGGAAACAAGACATTTGATCCCTAAGTCCGAGCTACCTTACGGGACTATACACTTGTATTTCTCTGTTACCACTTGCTCCAGGATTGTTTTTACCGTACATCTCGGCTTACAAGTACAGAACTTGCACACGGACACCCAGGTACTATGTCTCCTAAAATTTGACATACTGTTTCCTGTAGGGTTACAATAGTAACAACTCCTAACTGTTCATATCCATTTAGGGACCGAGCCGGCTGGCTTGAACATTAGAAGCCAACCACTGCCTACACAAGGCATTAGGCTTAAAGACTGTGCCCAGATCCGGTTCAATCTTTTCTGTCTACATCTACACAATTTATCTTTTGCTGATTGAGCTATTCAGGTATTATACCTGTAATAAATACAAGTACGCCAGCTGGTTTACTTGGTTTAATATTATTTTGTCCTTCAAGTATTATATTTTGGCGTTTCTTTCCCTCTCCTTTCTCCTCTCTCTCCCCCTTGTCGCGCCGGGATATCTGACCACTGTATACCACTAAGGGTTTGGGACCATTCCCTTACTATTTATCCCCTTGGCTGCATTTACTTTCCCTAGGGAAGCACAGACTATCCGCATTTTTTCTATATAGATGGGACTAAGACTGAGTTCTTTGAAGGTTCAGGTCTCTGCACTTTCTATTTTCTTTCAGCGCCGGTTGGCTTCCCTCCCTGACGTTTGTACTTTCCTTCAGGGGGTGATTTATGTTCAGCCTCCCAATGTTCCTTTGTTGGACCCATGGGATTTGAACCTGGTTATTGAGTTTCTTCAGAGTCAGATGATCTGCGTATCTTGACGTGGAAGGTGGTGTTTTTTGCTGGCCATTGCATCTACTCAATGGGTGTCGGAGCTTGGAGCCTTGTCCTTATCCATCCAGAATCCTGCAGAGTAACACTCACTGAGTTCTTATTCATCCAGAGTCCTGCAGAGTATCCCTGAGTCCTTATTCATCCAGAGTCCTGCAGAGTAACACTCACTGAGTTCTTATCCATCCAGAGTCCTGCAGAGTCTAAATGTTTTGAGAATGTCTATATGTATAATCAACGGATGAAAATTAAATAAGCTGTAAACTAAATAATATCTCTAAGTTTGGCTTGATATGAATTTTAATATTGAAAATAGAGACTCAAAAAACGGAAAAAAGTAAGGAAAAAATAGAAAATAGAAAATTAAAAATGAATGAAAGACGTCACAGAGACCATTACCCACTACTTTCAATGAGAAACCTTTTGCAAGCATCCAAGCATACTACACAAAAGCACATTCATACGCCCATACACAGTGTGTAATATAAAGCTAACAAATTGAAAAAAAAGGTGGTCCCGATTTTACAAGGAAAATGCAAATTTTAAATGAAGCGGTGACATTTCACAGTTCTTAGACAATACTTTGTTGTGACATTTTTACTTTCGTCGTCATGTGCAATCCTATTATGGACACTTAAGGAGTCTGATTGGAGGCACTTTCAATAAATTGTTATAGCCTACAATTAATGTAAACAAATCACAAGACATGGCAGTTAAACTGATTGTACTGAATTTTGTTTTTTTTGCTGGCATGACATGTATACATGGGAGTTCATGTGCCTAATCAACTGTGTACCCTGCAAATTATCCAAGGCTCAACACCAGGGGTCCTCAAACTTTTTAAACAGGGGGCCAGTTCACTGTCCCTCAGACCGTTGGAGGGCCGGACTATAGTAAAAACAAAAACTATGAATAAATTCCTATGCACACTGCATATATCTTATTTTCCTTACTGTGCCTCTCTTCTCCCCCTTTTTTCCTTTCTGTGCCTCTCTTATCCCCCTTTTTTCCTTACTGTGCCTCTCTTATCCCCCCTTTTTTCCTTACTGTGCCTCTCTTATCCCCCTTTTTCCTTACTGTTTTTCTCTTCTCCCCCTTTTTTCCTTACTGTGCCTCTCTTATCCCCCTTTTTTCCTTACTAAGCTTCTCTTATCCCCCTTTTTTCCTTACTGTGCTTCTCTTCTCCCCCTTTTTTCCTTACTGTGCCTCTCTTATCCCCCTTTTTTCCTTACTGTGCTTCTCTTACCCCCCTTTTTTCCTTACTGTCCCTCTCTTCTTTCCTTTTTCCTCCATAGTGTGCCTTTCTGCGTTATTCCCTTTTTTTTTTTTTTTACTTACCTTTCTTTTCGCTTCTTTATTCTCTTCTCTTTTGTCTTCTTGTTTCTTTCCTGGTCCTCTCCGCGCTGCTCCTCACTGAAGGACAGGCGGGAGTTGATGACGTCACGCCTGTCATTCAGAGTTAACAGTGCAGAGAGGAGGGAGGAGGAGGGACGCCGGCGCAGCGATCAGGTGAGTAGTGTATCTATTTTTTTTTTTTATTATTATTTTTTTTACTGCTCCCCCCACCAACGAAGGGAGCCCCGATGTCCTCAGCGGGCCGCATGTGGCCCGCGGGCTGTAGTTTGAGGACCCCTGCTCAACACCCTCCCTTAGGACTGATTGGGAAAATAGTACAGATACCAAATTTCATGACTGGGTACAGTGACAACTGTGAAGACAGTATCTATAGAGATGTTCACTGACCCCCATGTTTTTGTTTTGGTTTTGTTTTTGGGTCTGGATTAACTTTGTGTCTTTGTTTTGGTTTTGGCAAAACCACCCTTGTGTTTTTTGGTTTTGATTTTGGTTTTGGATCCATATTTTTTTTTTTTATAAAATCCCATAATTTGGCTCTTTTTTTGTTCCTACATTATTATTAACCTTAATAACCTTAATTTCAGTTATTTCCAGTCAATTTTTGTCAAGTGACAAGAACACTGCTACTCCTGTTTCTGTGTGAGCAATGGCACTGAGCAATGTCACTAGAGACTGGAGAGTGACAATAACACTGCTACCCCTGTTTCTGTGTGAGCAATGGTACTGAGCAATGTCACTGGAGAATGGAGAGTGACAAGAACACTGCTACCCCTGTTTCCGTGTGAGCAATGAAGCTGGCTCTCCTGAGGAGAGAGGTACTTATGGAATCCAAAACCCGCGAGATCCGACAACGCAACAATGATTTTTTTGCCTCGATTCAGGTCCGAGGACACGCAAAAGTAAAGAGCCGGCTCGTGAGCCTACTCGGATCCTCTAAGTTTGGGTGGACTCGGTTTTCAGAAAACCGAGCATGAGCACCTCTAGTTATCTATAGCTGATTTATTTCCACTCTTTTTGTAGGTTAATTCGATGCAGACTCTCACCTGTACCACTGAGCACACGTTCAGACAAGTGACTAGAACATACTATAACACTATACTCAGTGTACAGATTTAGCTAATTTATTAAGAAAATTAACTCCTGATGTATTCCAAATAAAAATGTATTTAAAAATATTACAGTTTATTACTAATGACAATACATAATCAGAAAATATACAAATTAGGAAGTTATTGGAGAAATAAAAATAAACAGATTATTGTTCTCTAAACAAAACATTAAAATCAATTGATTCATTAATCCTACATGAAATAAAATAGTTTAAATATTCTAGATTTTTTTAAAACTCTTTTATTTCACATGGGCTTAATCATTTCTTCAATGTTTATATTTTAATTAGACATTTATTGACTTTCTGATTGAATTTTTAAAGTTCCATGAACCAGGATTTGCCTGGTTCTCCAGTGGACGTTATTTATTTATTTGCAAAAATTTTTGGCCAGTTGCCAATGAGTTGCAAATTAATTTGCAAAATTGATGCGCCCATCTCTAATCACAAGTTGCAAATAATTGTTCAAACTTCATTAATAAATGGAATGGAATCATGGTGAATCGAGGTGATTGACCCGGGAAGTATATCGGGTTGACGCATTGTCTGTATCTCTGTGCTCTTTACACAGGTGGTGAACCAAAAACAGAGTTGGCTGAGTTAAGAGTCTGTCCAAGATTTGGAAAAAGTACAGTGAGTACTGACAAAGCATTACAGTGGCTAGTAGATGACCATTCGGTGAACGAATAGCTGCGCAATATGTTCCTGAGTAGAGATGAGAAAAATAATTTGCAAGGTTTGAGATTCCACTCAATTTAATAACTCCTTCTAATGAGGTACATTTGCCATTGCAGTGTGAGTGGTAAAAGCTATTCTGTCTGTTTGCTCCATATAGGCAATTGTTGAAGTGAAAATTTGGAAGTGGTAGTATGGAAAATGTATGAAAAATGTAACTGAATGGACGTGGGCTACCTAGTCCTCGAAGCTTTAGGTAATTAGCAAAATGCAAATATATATAGATGCAAAGCTACTGCTGTGTGTCCCAACCTCTCCCATGTCTCACATGATTAAGAGGCACAAAGAAACACACACACACACATGGGGCAGAGATCTGGCTCTATTACCTTAGTAAGATGTTTAGCTACCTGCGAAATTAATTCTGAACATGGCATGCAGAAGAAAAAACAGGAGAGCTCTAAGTTTTCTTCACATTGCTGAGATGTTTCTAAATAGGCCTTTCCCCAGAACATCTGTTTCAGGTGATAGAACTTTAACTTACAGTGTTTCTCTATTACTGACTGAGTTATATCATGTGGCAACCATTTTTTTGTAGCCCAAAATGCACTGATGACTATACAAATGGCTAACCCCCTATGGCTTCTGCATTGGAGACAAATTTGTTTGTGACAGTTGATTACCAAGTGGTGAGCAGTGAGGAGAAGTAGCAGTATTATATACTGCTGTATGCTGGCCCACTTCGACCACTGCCTAACATAATAGTAGATAGCAATAGGCAGCTGCCATGACCACCTTCAACATTTGTTTTTTGTCTCATACTGTCCAAATGGGTTATCCGGGGCCTGTAATAAATTTGCAGCAGTAGTCTCACCCCCAAAATAGATAGTGATGTATAGTAACATGCTCTCCTCTCTACACTCCTTTGAAAACATATTTAATATATTTATATACATTTAAGTCTAATGTATTGTAATTAAGAGGATGGATGCCCACTACAAAACACAAATAAGGCTATTTATTTATATATTTTAGGAATAAAAAATTATATTTAACATTTTTGAATGAGGTCGTCCAACAGTGATAGTAGGATGGAGTCTGAAGTGAAATATTCCACCATATGCATTTGCAATCGAACTCACAATCCCGTAAAAGTAGGTGATTTTCCGATGGCTGTTCCAAAAACCGTCATATTATTGTGAATCTCGATATGGGTAAGGGGGATAAATAAGCACATTTTAAATCCGACGGCACATTTTTCAGCTTTATAAATGATCTTTGGTGATGCTATTTGTGTTCATTTCAAATACCAATACTAAATATATACTGTAAAGAGACATTATTTCTATGTTTTATCTGCACATCAATATTAAATATACGTACACTTTTTCCAGGGTGTTAATGCTCTGTACAAATTGCAGTATATGCTGTATTGCTGTATATAGAGATAATCCTTTTTTCATTACACATCAAGATTTTATGTGGGACCAGAATGTAAACATCAGATCTAATAGCAAGGGCAGACTTGTGGGCCACACCACATATAATATGGGATTAACCAAGCGTGGGCTTATTTCTTCTCTGGTTTTGTCTCAAAGTATTATCTTATCTTGTCTTAGAAGATGTCTATCAAGCCTATTTAAGACTCATTTGGTTGTGGCCCACAAGCCAGCCCTTGCTAGATGCAAGCCCCTATATTTGGGAAGTGAATGTATCTGATTTTAACTCCATTTTAATGGTGTCTGAAGCATGTAGGTCAGTGTAGGACCTTCATACGATGAGGAATGCTTGATGCTGGGATGCAGGCTTAAATGTTTTGATCAAAATATGAACCAATACCTCATGTTTTCATTTTGCTAGATACACACAGATATGCAGGTTAAGGATAAGTGCTGACAACAATTGTCTTTTTGCTTTGTATACATATAGGGTGTTTATATTGCATGCAGCTGGTACCATATACAATATGGGATTAAATTAATATGGGATTATTTCTTCTATGATTTGAGTTTTTAACTGGTTCAGCATATCAGTTCTAAAATTCTTTGGAATTTAACTGATTAAAAAATGGTTTGACAATATACGAGTCTGTTCGACAGTGTTGGAGCTGGTTTATACCTGTGCGAACAAACTCAAACAGGTTTGAATTAAATTTATTGTGATTTATTTTATTGTGAATAACAAGAGTGAACTGTGAACCTTGAATTATAAGCACAGTAGTAAAAAAAAGGTAAAATACTTTTTACATTAAATTAAAATATTATTTTGATTGTGCTTCAAAAACATTAAAAGGCACAAATTTTAACAAAAAAGGTAAACATCAAACACAAACCTCAAATGCAATCGACAAACCTCATATGTGAACGATGAATGTGAACTAGGAGCTGAGTTCACAAATTTCAAATTGCAAATTATAGTTGAATGTTCCGTGAACATGTGCCCTGTTCAACGTCGCCAAACAGGTAAATTCGAATAAACTTCGAATCAGTTCAAATTTTCCAGCACCTCTACTGGTAAATTAAAATAATAAATTAAAAAAAGTCACATTCAAATGCTCAAATCTCGCTTCTCAGCGAAATCACACATTTCTATCCGATCGTAATTTTGACATAAAAAATATAATATTACGGATAAAGAAGTACTGCTTTGTATCAAAACTGATTGGACCCATATGATAGGTCATAACCTATGGGGAAACAGTAATAAGGGAATAAGGAATATATACTAAATTAACTGTATGCACCCAACAGGTTTGAGGATGACATGTTTTATACATTTACAAAAGAATTAATGTTCATACAACTGAATATTGTCATTTTGGCTTTGTAAATATTTAAATGTGACATACCCAATTAATCTGAGGATAAACACAGCTGACTTGTCATTCTTGTAAGTGAGAAACCAGTAATTGTTGTAATAGGTGTACACTTTACAGCTTGAAATTGTCTAATATTGTTCTAATATACTCACAGCTATGAATGTGATATGCCCTGAAATCTGTGCTTTTAAATGCAAAATCTGGCAAGCAGCAGCTGATGGCATTAATTATTGGCTGCCCAACAAATTTTAAATTGTTTATTTAATTTTATGAAAAAGGTTCATGTTTTACAAACATAAAAGAGAGCATATACTGAAACCTGGCTTATCACTCCTCTACTGAAAGATTTCCATCACCCTTTCAAATTTTATGCCGTAGTTACATAGGGGACTGTGCATTAATCTAAACAAGGTGGTAATCATATTAACGGTGATGTAAACACCGACAGTGTTTACACCTACATAATTAATACGATAGTAAAGAAAGCGACATGTAAAAAATAACTACTTACCTGTAAATAGACACACTCTAAATCTGATGTAAGGAGAGGGCGACACTTCCAAATTATGTCACTTGCAAGCGCGACTTGGATTTTAAAGAGGCAACGCACGTACCCATGTAAGTATTACCTTTATATTAGGGGTTAGGGTTAGGGGTTAGGGGTTAGGGTCATGGTTAGGAAGACAATTAATATTACCATAATTAAATGTGTTCGTGCGTTGCCGCTTTAAAAAAAAAAAAAATCCAAGGCGCACTGCAAGTTACATCATTTGGAAGTGTCGCCCTGTCCTTACATCGGATTTCCAGTGTGTCTGTTTACAGGTAAGCTGTTGTTTTTTACATGTCGCTTTCTACACTATCGTAATAATTATGTAGGTGTAAACACTGTCGGTGTTTACATTATCGTTAACTCATACTACACCCAAACAAGGTGGAAACAACTGTGCAGTTCTACTCTTTCTTCCATATTTGTCACCGGATGGCCACTTTGCGCCCAGAGGAGGAGTTGAGAGAAGTGAGGGCGAAGATACCTTGTAATACGATCGGTAACATGCGTCATGTTGTACCACTTTCTCCTCTCTGTGTGAAATTCTCTTTCACCTCAGTGGTGGCGGAGGTCAGCTCTGCTTCATTTTTAAGCAGTGCTGCAGTATATATAATTAGTATATTAGTACATAGAACCCATAGTTAATAGGTTAAAAACAAAACAATTATTTCCCTGTCCTGTACATAGCAAAAGGATTAATTTAAAAAGCCATCAAATCCATTGTAAACTGGTTAAGCACTTTTGAACAATATTCCCTCTTTATGTCCAGCTTTTTGTACTCATGTCAAGAAACAAACTGTGTTTGCAGTTCTGCATGTGCCCACAAAGCATTGGTTGCTTTCGTGACCCTATGTTGACTGACAGAGACTTTCAATTGAAAAGGATTGAAAGGGTGAAACGGGGGATGGAGGAGGCGTTTATGGGTCTTTTGGAGAAAATTAAACTTATGAAGACTAAAAATCATAAGCAGATGTGCCTGCCTGGAGGTTGGAAACCTGCTGGGGCTAGATCACTGGTGTACATTACAAGCTGATAGTGATAACCATCAGCTTAGATGCGTCCAGTTCAACATACCTGTGTAAGATATGTGTGTTTGTGGGGTGCAATTTCCGTCTGCAGCACGGACTTATCTTTGCAGAGTTTGTATGTTCTCCCTGTGTTTACGTGTGTTTCCCCGGGGTGCTGCGGTTTCCTCCCCCAATCCAAAAACTTTTATTTATATAATGCCAGTAATTCTGCAGCGCTGTACAGAGAACTCACATCAGTCACTGCCCCGTTGGGGCTTACAGTCTAAATTCCCTAACACACACACACACAAACTAAGGTCAATTTGTTAGCTACCAGTATGTTTTTGGAGTGTGGGAGGAAACCTGAGCACCCGGAGAAAACCCACGCAAACACGGGGAGAACATGCAAACTCCTCACAGATAAGGCCATGGTCGGGAATTGAACTCATGACCTCAGTGCTGTAAGGCAGACGTGCTGAGCCACCGTGCTACCCAGCAGTCTATATGTGTGTGTGTCTGCTAGGGAACTTAGACTGTAAGCTCCAATGAGGAAGGGACAAATAGGAGTTAGTTCTCTGTACAACGCTGCGGAATTTATGGCTCTAATTAAATAGATGACTATGATGATGATGATGATTTCTGACTGAAATTGTGTCCAACTCTACATGGGGCTCACAGGCTGATGGTTGTCATCTTCTAACCACATTTTCCAACATGCTTGATAAGTAAAGCTCTGCATGTGTGGCCATTACTGTTCAAAAACCCTTACTATGTAGATGATGAAATCAACTTTCCACTCACTCTTGTGGGTGACCTCTTGTAATATGGACAGTCACATGGTCAGTCCTGGGGATGAAAGTGTCCTTAATATTTTTATATATATTATTTAGGTTTCGTTTAAGGCCTCTCATCACAGCTAATAATAGCTTAAATGGGCAATAGGATGCAAGGGGTATATTTAGCGCAAGTTGAAACCTGTGCTCATGAGGGTGGGCATGACTAGAAATCAGAGCCACCGATAGGAGTGTGAAGACAATGGAAGAGTGAAGTCAAGGGGCAGAGAGCCCAAGGAGGAGATGCAAAGTGTAGTTGGTAAGCAGAAGTCATAGGTAATGAAAAGAGGAGGAACAGGAGGGAAGAGAGAGTTTACAATCTAAAGGGAAAGTGACAGACAAACAGTTGTAAGGGGATCTAGAAATCAGAAAGGAGGGGTTGAAGCAAG
Organism: Mixophyes fleayi; assembly: GCF_038048845.1. Taxonomy (NCBI): domain Eukaryota; kingdom Metazoa; phylum Chordata; class Amphibia; order Anura; family Limnodynastidae; genus Mixophyes; species Mixophyes fleayi. The sequence continues at coordinate 660,774 of NW_027447981.1, read as the reverse complement.
AGTGGCTTAGAAGAAGGATGAAAGATGGTGAGTGTCAGGATAAAGCATAGATCTGATATGCTGAAATAGAATATTGGATGTCAGGACCCAAATAAATCTTTGCATGAATATCTAAATTAACCTGATGGTCAATTCAGATAAAGGTGTGACCAAATGAGGTCAAGAACATGTAATTCTTTTAACGCCGCATTACTTTTGCGAGTAACGTGGCTAATTGAATATGCCCCTTAGCATGAAACGTCCTCACTCTGCCCAATTCTGCTCCTCCACAAACACCACCATCTTGCTCTTTAAATCTATGCACTTTGGCAGAAATGTAGGCATACTAGGACAAATACGGGACCAAAACTTGTTCTGTGCTACACCTCACATGTTCTGTACATTGAAAAATCCTGCAGTAATGGCAGGAGAGATATGAAAGAGAGACTAATGTATACAACCAAAGAATAAGATGTGTCCCTATATGTGTTTATGTAAATCCTACGCAAACCCACCTCTTTACACATTTTGTTTTGCAAGGGGCAGGAAATTATAGCAAAACTTGCTGGTGAGTTAACATTGTTTTCAGTTTAGCATACAACATAGCTAACTGTTCACAAAATATGCAAAGTGCGTACAGGTACATTCACATTTACACAAAAAACTAAAATACAATACAAACTAAAACATAAAGCACATATTGCATTTATTTATTTTCTAAGTTAGTTTAAGCAACGGATGAAGAGTTTTTAGATTAAAACTTCCTCTTATTCGATCAGTTATTTAACTTTATAATAAAAAATCTGCAGGCAGGTAGAAACTTGAATTTAGGGGCAATTTATGGGGCTTTCAGTATTGTACTATCAAGAAAATTAAGAGACTGATATTTCTTGCTTAAAATACTTTGTTGACAGGCCCTTTTAGAATAATTGGTTTTTTTTTCTTGTAGGAGTGCATTATTATGTTTTAATTATATACATTTAAAATGTCAGTCATCAACATATAGTTGATGATGCCTGGCATATCTAGTTTGTTGCCTTAACAAGATACATTAATTGCGTTTTCTTAATGCAGATACATTCTAACACACTATTTTAAGTCACACTTATCTAAGATAGAGTAATCTTAAAATAACCAGGTAAGAGCACAATTTCCCCTCTCCCCCTCTTTTTGTTCTATAGGGCAGAAAAATTGCCCTCAATGCTAAATGAGGCCCATTGTGTATTTCTTTCATATTCTAAATATTTATGTTAGGTTTTATTTTTTGATCCAGGTTGTGATAAATATCAGAACACACAAGTCTTCATCAAATGGATTATGGGAGCAAGTATCCCAAAATTTACATAGGACACCGGAAACTTGGAAAATGATGAATACTGATTCCTTCTGATTCATGTTGATTAGAGGAGCAACATATGTTAAAAATTGTGGGACATGTTTTGGGATGGGGTTATTTTTTGTCATATGGGTTTAGAGTAGAGATGGTCACTGACCCCCGTGTTTTGGTTTTGTATTCGGTTTTGGATCTGGATTACCGTCGTGTTTTGGTTTTGGTTTTGCAAAACCACCATTGCGTATTTTGGTTTTGGTTTTGGTTTTGTTTGGTTTTGTTTTGCTATTTTGTTGGAAAATCAATGTTTTTGGGCCTAAAATAACCAAATTTAGTGCTCCACCTGTTTCATGGATAAGTAACCTAATTGTAAAGCTAATAAATTATCAAAAAAACTGTTTAATTCCTGGTAGGTAGACCTTCATAAATTCTACACACAAAACAGATTGTCTTCCTCTCCATCTATGCATATTGGCAATGCAGCCATCGTATTTGGATGTATATTCTTTAAGAATCTTCGTCTAGAAAACAGGGTGACACAAGACAGCCCACCCTCAATGCTGTCAACCAGGCTACTATGTATTTCCCACTCTGATGCTAGCTATTATAACACAAAACAGCGCCCTGATCCTAAAAATCAAACTATGTGATCAGACGCAGCGCACCTTCAAACTCCTAGCACTAGGTATAGTGTACTACCCTAACTCAAACCCACAGATCACAGCCACTGATTGACTGGCAGTGAATCCTTGCTGATTCAACAACACCAGCACCGGGACTGGAACAGAAGAGGGCTATCAGAGCCAGATCAGTAGATGGGTGAGTAGTCTTTTCTTTTTTACTTCCCCCTTGTCACAGGCTCTGGGGGACATCTTCTTACAAATGTGAAACAAAAAAATAATGTTATCAGGTGCTAAATGATTAAACCAAAGAGATCTTCTACACTCTAGTGGGAAATGTGCCAATCCCCAATAAGCAGCAATAACTTAAGCAATGTTTTTGAAGTACTCCAGGAAAGTTCTATGTCAGTGACCAAGGCTACAAAAATAATATGAACCTAGCTTTCAGGTGGAGTGTACGGGTGTGACTTTTTATGCAATGCAATCTCTTCTGGAAGAATTCCAATGCAAATGAAGAAGTTATTGCTCACCTCTGTGTACATTCATATATTAATTTGAAACATTTGTCTTTAGTGTATCTTTGAACAAAACTAGAACTTCAATTTTTTTAATCATAGTTACCCCAGGACCAAAACTGTGGATATATAGATATCATCCTGTTACTCAACTTTCCTTATTTCCACTGTTGTCTCCAGATCCACTCTTCTGTTTCTCATAGAGGTTATTGCCACCTCATTGTGAAGCCTCCTGACAGTTCTTTTTCATATAACCTATATATTATCATAGTTATTGACTATATTCTTCCTCTTAATGGGCATGTACAAACCATTTCATCAGTGGTTTCAAAATATAGCTTGTAATTTCAGCTGGCCAGTTTGGTCATTTTAGAAAAAAACTGCAAAAGAAGCCTTTTGTACTGTAAATAAATGCGCCTATGCATTCTGTCAAATATCCATACTGTATCGTTAGAAGCACATTAAAGGAGAAATAATGCCATTTCTTACACTATGAAAAAAAGTTCTGTTAACTAGATTGAAAAATGTTGCTGTGATGTAAATTGGTTCTTTTTGGTACTCACAAAACGTTCCTTTAGATGTATACTTACACACTGTTAGTATTTAAAACTACTGTATGCGACCCTCTTAAAAATATGTGGTCAATACTTTTACACTTTATAGTAGTACAGAAGTGGAAGTTGCTCAATCAATTTATAGGTTCATGGCAGGTGCATGAAAGGGTAGGTTTATCCAGCAAGAAACAAATACAGATAAAAATTCCCCAGCACACTGCTACAACCAGCAAGGAGTTGCTATTTCTATAAGCACATAAAAATTAAGAAATCTTAGTTGCACACATTTGCAAATGTACGGCCACTCCACAGCGCTTCTGCTAATAGGGTGGTCCTAACTCTAAATAATGAGAGTCCCTGATTTTGGGCCATACATATATGTGTTTTTAAATTGAGAGCTAACTTACCAAGAGTTACCCCAAACTCCTCCAAATGGCAATATGGCACCAGCACTCCCCATCAGCTACTGACACCATAGCACGCCTGTAAAACAAACAATACAGCAGTGGAAGTTGCTCAATCAATTTATAGGAGCAGCTATAATACCTTTTAAATACAGCGCAGAGAAAGATTTATGCCTTACTATGAGTCTCATATGGCTGCAGTAAAATGGACTTCATCCACGATCATATTTTCCTTTTGAACACAAAGGTGTCTGCCTTTATCTCAATCACCTTCAGTTCTGACAAGGTCCTGAATTTGCCATAGACCTATTTGTAAATGTATTTGCTCTTTTATGTAGGGCAACTTATTTTAATTTTAACATCTCTATTAAAGGGCATGTTAGGAAGACACTTAAAGGAATGTATTATTACAAGACAAAATGTCCCTTATTAAGGCCCTTGGTTTCTACTAGTTATGCCTGGCTGTGTGCCCAGACTTGATCCACACGACAGGACTCTATCACCAAGTAAAAATGGAGATGATACAGCTTCATCTCTATGCATTGTAAATCACTATGCTTGCATAAATAATTTATTCAGACAAGTGACAGTAAGCTCATCTTTCTGCATCTCTATTTCGGATTTCATCTAGAAAGAAATGTCTTTAAAAGAAATGTCCCTTTGTACAACTCATATGTGCAACTCTTAACACAATCTATAACATTGACATCACAAAAATTAGTTAATACCTAAGTGTAGTTTAAGATAAAAAGGTACAGTTCATGTAAATTGAAAATTAAAGACCATAAGCAGTGGTAAAAGTGGGTTGGCATAGTGGTATGCTCTAGCGTCACTTCTCCTACTGCCTTCATTGTAGCTCCTCCCTCTAGCTGCTGGGAGGAAGTGTGGTTAGTGTTTTTCTGATGTCTGGTGCAAGCCCAGGGCTGGGCCACCCTGGGTGGGGTAACTCCCCAGGCCTCTGGGCCTGTTCTGGGAGAAAACTCCCAGGCCCAAACAGCTGTGCTTTCAAAATCTCAAGCTATTTCTCAGACAGGTGAATGTTACCAGTACAAGTGCAGTGATTGTGGAAAAAGGAAAAGATGAAGGAAAGAAAGAGAATGTGACACAGAAAGTAAGTGTAATTACTAAGCAAGACAAAGGATTGGAATGTCAAACTAGCAGCAAACAAATGCAACAGCCTCAAACAAAGGGAATGAAGCAGCCTCAAGAAGAAATACAACAAATACAGGATAAATCAAAGATAAGTACACAACAAAAACTGAAAAGAGCACAGGAGGGTAATCAAAGTGCAGCAAGTTCACCTGGTGTGCAAACAGCCCCTCCCCCACAGAGACAAAGGAGAACATCTCTGGAAAGACAAACTATGCAAGAAAACCTGCAACAGCAAGTACTTGTAACCAGCCTGGTGCGCCCAGGTCGCACTAGATCCCAGTTAGGTGGAGGTGATCTTGGTAACACTAATAAAGTGACAAAGCCTGTGTCAGTGGACCCCCCTAAGCGGCAATCTGCAGAGAAGCCCTTGGTGCCAGTAAAGCAAAGTGCTGGTAAAGCTGCAGCTACAGCACACCCAGGATCCAGGCTGCAAGCTGGAGATTCTAACCACACAGGAGCCGCAGTGATAGCAGTTACAACTTGCAAAACTCAGCATACTTGTATACCTGTCACTGAGAGACATGTGGCAGGAAAGAGCAGTGATACAGGAAAAATGGACATTACTAAGGGAAGACATTCTCCAAGGCCAGAAACATCAAAGGGCTGAGTGGTTTTAAACAGTCTGGAGAAATCTCAGGGCAGACTCAGGGCTAGATTTACTAAGCTGCGGGTTTGAAAAAGTGGGGATGTTGCCTATAGCAGCCAATCAGATTCTAGCTTTCATTTATTTAGTACCTTCTACAAAATGACAGCTAGAATCTGATTGGTTGCTATAGGCAACATCCCCACTTTTTCAAACCCGCAGCTTAGTAAATCTAGCCCTCAGAGTTTTAAAGGGGCAGAGCGTGCACTTGAGCTGCACCTAGCAGATAAAATCCCTGCACTTGTAAAAAGAATGGAGGCTTTAAAGAAAACAAAGCTGACAATACAAAAGCAGATTGAATATGTTTATAAACTAAAAGCTGCAAATCCAAGCAAAGAAGCTTTATATGATGGTAAACTCAATTCATTAAGTAAAGACCTTGCAATTGTTGTAAGAGACATTGATTCTGTCTTAGAGCAGCTGGGACCTGTTGGAGAAGTATATAAAAATCAGGAGCGTTTTGATGCAAATAAAGAGGTGACAAACTACAGACAGAAAATGAAGCCAGGGTCCAGATCTTCATGTGAATCTGAGTCTGAAGACCTCCCAGATGATGCGCAGCTGCTACAGAAAAGACAAGTGTTGCAGGAAGCCAGTTTTTCCTTTAAGGAAGGAGACTTGTGCAAGAAGGGACAAACGGCAGTGTCAAAGCAGCAGAGAGAAATTGCAGATCAAGTACTAACACCTCCGGTCCCGAGGGACATTGATAAACAACAATTCAGTGGTGATATCAGCACACCTCAGGAAAGTGGATCCCAGCAGAGAGATGCAACCAGTGGGACACAGGAAAGAGGAGAAATACCTAAGAATTGTATACAAGAGACTCCTAGCATACATAGTGATAGTGCTGAAAATATTGTGGACAATAATGGTGTTGCTACCGATGAGAGAGAATATACAGATGGTAGTTTACAAGAGGTGGTAGTAAATGAGGGTGAGGAAGGAATACAATCAATATGGGATGTTGAACCCTCCACAAAAATAAAAATCAGTGGAGCGATAAGGGGATCAGAATACTGAGATGAATGAGATGGAAGTCTAAGTAGAGAATACTACACTAGATTTCCCCCCTTTATCTGGAGTGGGACAGTCTCGGGTATCAGTAGATGTACCCACAACAGTAAATGGTCAATCTGCACTGAATCATACACAGAATAGTACACAAGGAAATAATACAAATAGTGGACCTGGTCAGGTTCCTCCTAGGAATGCATGGAGCTGCGGGGCACCATCATTTAGTTCTAATATGAATTATACAGGTCAGGCTTTTAGGAGGAGGAATGTGGTCAGATTAAGGAACAAAGGTACCAGAGATGAGTTGCCAGATAGAAGATATAGTTTTCTGTTTTGCACATAAGTTAAATACTTAAGTACATAAGTTAAATACTTAAGTTAAGTATTTGTGTGCTACATGAAAAAACAGTCAGTATTTAACTTATGTGCAAAACAGAAAACTAGTTTGCACCTCCTGCATTGTAACATGGTTTTGTCCAGGAGACTGAAATAAGATACCCCTTCATTTATGATCCTTAATGAATCAGGCCCCTAGACACCTTCTCCAGAGGGAGCCAAAGGTTCCAAGACACCATGGGGGAGGACACTGAGGGTTAAGTCTTATCATTTTCCCACCTATCATAATCTGGTTACTGTTCCTAGTCTTCCATCCATTTGCTATACCACTGTGGAAATATTGAAGGGGATATAAACTGTGTTTTTTACTGAATTGGGTGTGTTCGTGTGTTGGTGGCTTGGAACTGTGCTTCCGTCGCATGTGTATGCTGTGCCTGCAAAGAATGTTGTTATTCACACCTCCCACTGACTGAAGGTGTGGCCACAGCACTAGACGGGAGAGGAGACAATCCAGGAACAGTAGCTTAGCAACATAAGGCTGGTATGAGTTGAAGAAAAGTGTGAGTCAGCAACCCCAGAGAAGGGGAAGAGGTCCCAGGTTCGCTTAGCAAATTTGGGAGCAGGTCCATGGCTTGCTGCCACAAGGTGCCAAATTACCCCATATCTGATAGTATATCAGTGAAATGAGACAGATTTGAAAGAAAAATTACCTGAGCATTGCTGCATATGAAAAGGGGGAAGGAGTCCCAAAGTTCAAAGAGCAACAAGAGGCGAAATGGGTCCCTTATAATAATAGAGAAGAGCCCTGAGAACAAAAAAGAGGGAGGACCCCAATAAAAAAGGAGGGTATTTGTGTCAATACAGTGTGAATCTATTTAATAATGGCAGCTTTCAGACTCTACCATGTAGAGTCCCCATGTCTAGAATGGGGAGAGCTTGTAAATAGACTCTATGGAGAGGGTTGGTGCAAGACACAGTGTAGCAGTATTTAATGTGACCCAGAGGGGCCCCAGAGAAGGTGTTATGGTATCATATCTACCAAGCAAGTCTAAGAGTGCACTGGAGAAGAGAGGGTGTCAGAGCCTGTGCAAATTCAAGTGAGTGTGAGAATCCTAGGAGGGGCAGAGAGGGCATAGTAAGCATGTATTGTAGCCCAAGTGATAAGGGCCCCACAGGGGAGGTGTGAATAACTGTGTGTGAGAGTGAGAAAGGAGGATGTACATATTTATTTTAGTGTTGTTTGCAACTAAAGTATCATGCTGGAGTGAAGAGGAGGTAAATAACGTGTTTTTTTTGGGGGGGGGGGTGGGGTTATATTTTTTGTAGTAAAATCATGAAAGTGAAAAAACATATACAAGTAAGTGATAAATAAAAGTGATTTCACATCCTTCACAGAGAAATTAAGACAGTATATATTGTCACAGAAGCACTGGAAAAGAAGTGAATGGCAGGTTAATAAGTCCTAGATTCTTGTCATTTTTATTTTAAAACACCAGGGAGATTGTTTGTGTCTGAGGAAAAGCTTCTCAAGATGTGTTTCTCAGCTTCAGGAAATACTGGAAAGGGTCTCTGGTATTTTGTATGGAGAAAGTAGGGTGGGAGCCATACAAAAGGCCCAGTCGAAGTGTTCTGGCCTACAGGCTCACAGCAGACTAATTTTATTTTCTGAAACTTATTTATGTAATATATTGTATGTCTTGTTATTCATTTTTGTAACTAAGTCTTGGAAGCACTATTCAGATTAAATACATTTGATCTAGTGTGTTCTCCGTTATTCATTGTGAAATTACGAAGCCCAGGAAGGCTCATGTTACATGTGTATATGATTTAAGTGTGAAACATTAATAAGTGGTTCTGGTGAATGTAAGGAAACCATTATAAATCTTTTGTGGTGGCAGAAAAAGTATATTCATTGCCAAGTGATTAAGGTGACACCAGTCATGGCCAGCTGTTCATATTGCTGTATCTGGGACAACCTGGGTGTTTGTGACACCATGCTTTCACCAGTTTGATAATAGAACAAATTTTTAGCTTGCTCATAGGTCACTTTCATTGTCTTGACAAATTTTAGATAACCTTCATATATACACTGTAGGTTGTGCGCAATATAGTTGCTTTTTGTGCAGTTTTTCATAACATTGGCTGTATAAAGAAGAGATGGAGATTTTGATTGTGGAAGACCTCCATGCCACTAGTCCTGCTAGCATTGTGCTGATGTTTCCTCAAGTCATCTTTCTGTTTGTGCTTCTATTCCCACCAGTGCTTCTAACAGTCCTCTGTGGACCAAGATGCTGAAAATTATTGTCTTTATGTTTGCAGCAACTTGCTGCCAGATTGCAAACTTAGTGGCTGCCTTCACCTGCAGGGTGGTCCTCTGCTCGATGTCATCCACTTTATCAGCCAAGATTTTCACCTCTCTACTGGAAAAAATATGTTTTTTTTTGACAGGTGGAGGGCTGTTTTGGCCTGCACCGCTGTTGTATACAGGCTGGCTGCTTGGACATTCCCAGTTGTTTTTCTTCAGGCTAGCTGCTTAGTCCTGGCTAGCTCTAGCTTCCATGCTCTTTCTCAATGTTGACTGACCTGTTGGATGGATTACATGTTGTACCTGAATACACTGGTGATGATTTTACCTCCATGATTCTAACCATTATAAAAGAGAAGTCTTTACTTCCAGATTTATTTTTTATTGTAGGAGAATTTTATAAATTCTGCTATGGGGCCTGGCAATGCATTTGTCCACCCCATTAGAACACATGTGGATGATAAGTGTAAACCTTGGAAGGTTGAGTGCTGCAGGCTTTCAAGGTCATAGTTGTTGCATTTTGCAATAGAACATGTATATAAGAAGTACCTTAATTAGCAATGCTGAGCATAAATACATATGATGCAGAAAACCAAGTAATATTTATTTTCTAATTTGGACAATATTTAAATACACAGGCACTTTTGAAATGGTGCTTAAACAATTCTATAATAATAATCCATGATGTTTACTGCTACACTAAATAATTACCTTTTTCTTATACTCCCACAACAGTAAGATTCTCTCTGGAAGTGTCTCAGGGCATATCTGATAGGCATCCATCGGTAGATAGGTGTTTTAGCCTTAGGCAACTTTTGGAACTCATTGAACTAATAGATTAAATTGTTTAATTGCATTATTTTTGTTCTATCTGTGATTTGAAAGTTTAAGTTTGTTAAATCTTAACAGTTTATTCCTACATATTATATTAGTTTAACATAATGAGCTGAAATAATAACATATTACAGTGATATCAAAATGTAACTTATTAATACATAAGAGAAAATAGTGCTTTTACAGTTTTAACTATTACATAATATGATGTAATGACGTTTCAAATACACAAAGGAGAATAGTGTATTTAGAGTGAGTGGTATTTAGAGAGAAATGTAATTTACTCTCAAGTCTAAGCACCTCACACACATATGAGCCTCTGTAAAGGGGCATATCTGGCCTTTGGATACATCTACACTAGCTGCTCCTCTACATGATAGTTGTGTTTCATATTGGACATACCTTGAGATATGTGTAACTTAATATACACAAATGTAAGAGCAATTTTGCAACCAGAATTTTATGTGTACTTTCAGGATGCAAAATGCATCAAACACTAACTCAGACCCTAAATGTTGCTGGTTTTAAGCTTCTTTGCTAGGTGCAGTGGTAAGGAAATGCTGAGTAATGCTATATACTGTGCATATTGCATCTATAAAAACTTTATTAGCTTTTTAATGATAAAATAGGAAATAATCAAATATTCAAGGAAAGATTAAAGATACACATCATCTCCTACAATAATCGTTATATACTTTGTGACATTGCACTTGTCTTCGACATATTTATTTTACTGCAAATGTCAATTCTAATTTTTTTCTGGTGTACAGAGGCTTGTGATGGAAGTAGATGTCCTAACCAAAGAAAATAAAGAGATCTCCAATAGATAAATCCAACAAATCTTTGGTAACAAGAGCTTGTTCTGTATAACAGTAGCAAACTGATTCCCAACTCCAGTCCTCAAGCCTTGATAATCATCTACTGATTAAGGTTATCCATGCTAGAGCACAGGTGGTTGAATCAAAATTGCTAGTTAATAGGAAAACACTGATCAAATGTGGGAAATGCAGGAACACACTTTCATATACATAGGAATGTACCACTATCAGTGACAAAATGTAATAGTTGATAGCATTCTGGAAATGCAGTAAGAATGTTTGAAAGCTGCAGTAGTAGTCTCACAGTACATACTATTTATTGGCATATAAAAAAAAAAAAAATTATTCCTTTACCCATTTTGATGCCTGTAAGCACCAATCGTAATTATCTAAAACCAATGTTGAACACATAGAGGCAGGCGCAGAGTTGGCCACAAAATGGTAGTAAATTACTGTTTTAAAAGAAATCTCAGAAAACTAGTCGTTTTTGCCAATATGCAGAGTCTCTTGAGATACATCAGCTGGAAGATGGTGTTGTAGGCATACAGTAACAATCTCTCTCAGAGCTTGCAGTGATCTGGTAGTAACCAATGTGTTTAAGTCCCACTTCGGTGATGGTACCTTTAATTTGAAGTATCTTTTGGGTAGCCACACCTGGGCCCTGATTTATTAAGGATCTTAACTTAAGACACTTCTTATTTAAGTCTCCTGGACAAAACCATGTTCCATGGCAAAGGGTGCAAATTAGTATTCCTTTTTTGCACATAAGTTAAATACTGACTGTTTTTTCATGTAGCACACAAATATTTGATAGCTTATTTGTACACTGAAATTTAAAGTTGATATTTGTGTGCTACATGAAAAAACAGTAGACTGTGGTCAGAGATGACTGCTAGCTGGTACCAGTAGAGCTGTATATATACGCTCAGTGATACAAAGAAAACAATACAGATGATGTGGCTTGCTTCTATAGGTCCAGGCTTCAGGAGGGCCCAGTGTAATGCAGGTCATAGGCCAGTTCAAACAACCCTCTCCAAAGGTGGGGGTTAACATTCCAAGGGTGGGGGTCTTCTCTCCAGGTGAGGACTCCGATTTTCCTGCCCATAATCTAGTTTAAACTAGTCTATTTACATAACACAGAAAGTAACATTTTAAACATTTATTCCCTAACATCGCTAACTATAGTATGCAATGTGCGATCCCTTCGGCGAATGAACTGAACAACTGCGGATAAATAGGGGATTAAAATGATACAAAACATGACATATTTCCTGTAACCTGAACCTTAAATATCACTAAAGTGTACATATAACCTTAATATATATATATATATATATATATATATATATATATATAAAACTATATACCGAATACCATCTGCTCATAAATGATTGTGGAATAGAACCCTTATGAACATGAAATATATAAATAAATGAATGTGAGAGTGCAAGTGTATGCATGCGTATTTAATTGTGCGATCGCGCCATGCCACTTGTAATGTGGCGTACTGATAGCAATCGCACGGTAAAACAATATTAACCAATATACTTTGGTTCATCCAATTATACGACTTCGACAACTGTGAGAGGACAAGCGTCAAACTCCAGGATGAAAAGGTAGATTAAGATTCACGGGAATCAGAATAGAGATGGAAGAAAATATAATTTTATATTTGAGAAAATCTTTACACTTTCACCTAACAGACTCTTAATGGAGGTTGAATTATTTATTAATAAGTTAAATATAGATTACAATTATTTACGCAAGACCTTTTTAAAAATTTTAATAAAAGAGGGTCCCTTTAAACATGTTTTCTAGAAAGTAGAAGTTAGTCTTAATGATAAAAGATGTAAGAGCAACTAAATAACATTTACAACACTATGCAATAGTTAAATATGAGTGTAATGACCCTCCCTAAAAGATATATCTAATTAGGCAGAGAAAGCGTTGATGAAAATGAAATGATAATAGATTTTAACATAAAAGGTCTTAGTTAAGAGAGAGACTGATTACAAATAGTAAACATATGAGACTAGATTTTGTGCCAGAGTTTATGGTGTAATTTTTTTTATAAATAAAAATTTGGGCTTGGCAGTCTAAGGCAATACAAAGCAGCAGTACTTCTATTTTCTTAATGTTTTTTAGATATATTGTTTTAAATACTAACAGAGGTTTAGTCTGTAGCGTCAATAGGACAGTCAGGTTGATTTCCATAAGAACCTGATAGGGTGCATTGTGATGAAACTACCACTGAAGTCAGCCAAAGAACAGGGCACTCCAAGAATGTATTCACCCACCATGCATATAGTACTATATGCATGCAGTCCTGTACTTGTCATATGCAAATGGATTGGACATTGAGTTTTTAGTGCAGCGGGGAACCTGGTCAGTGAGCGGCGAAGGAGGTTGCTTCCTCACAACGTTGAAAAAATTATGTTTATAAAAATGAATAATCAATTCCTCAATGAAGTATAGCACTGCCCTCCAGACAGTACAGAGGGACCTGTGGTTGTGGAGTCCAGCGGGGACGAATTGATAATGTGTGATGAGGAGGAAGTACACACTGTAGGGGGAGAGGAATCAGAGGTTGAGGATGAGGACGACATCTTTCCTCAGTAGAGCCTGTTTAGTTTGTACAGGGAGAGATGAATTGTTTTATTGGTGTGGGGGCCCAAACAAACCAATCATTTCAGCCAAAGTTGTTTGGTAGGCCCTGTCGCTGAAATGATTGGTTTGTTAAAGTGTGCATGTCCTATTTCAACAACATAAGGGTGGGTGGGAGGTCTCAAGGACAATTCCATCTTGGAACTTTTGTTTTGCATTATATGACCAATCAACAGTCGTTTGCCATGTTTAAAAAGTAAAACCAAATTTAAACAAATTCAGGAAATTAAACCAAAAGTAAAATGCCCTGTCATAATTTAAAACAAGAGGGATTGACGTACTCTAGAACTACTGTATTGTTGTTTATATTTTATAAACACTACACTTGAAAGCTTGAGTCTTTTAATGAAAAAGTAACTCTCCATTGCACGAATATTTGCAACAGGGACAATTTTAGGGTTAAGAAAGTCAACTAATAACACTTCGACGCTGTCTGTCTTTATAAACACTACACTTGGAAGTTGGAGGAGGTATTGTGGCCCCGGCACCAAATTTACTACCGGGGCCACTCCACTGTGCAGTCCATATTTAGGTGTATCAGATATTAAACAACGGTGACAGTTGATGCCCAATTTTTTAATTATATTGTTGGCGCTGTAAAAAATTGTGTTCCGGGCACACCACACTACGCAGTCCATACCCTTTTTTGGTGGAATTCTGACCCGTGGAGGGTTTTATAATTATATTGTGGCTTCGGTACCAAATTGTGTACCGGGGCCACCACACTACGCAGTCAAGAAAGATAGATGCGTATCATAGATAAAGTACATTCAGTGTTGTGGGGCAAATTGAAAAATATTCAAAATGCCCTGACATTATCAAAAACAAGAGGTTTTCACACGCTGAAACTCCAACATGTATATGATGGAGAGGATGGAGGAGCAGCCGTATGTGCAGTGTAATGCAGACCTGTTGAAGGTTTTTTATATATTTTATTGTGGTGGCCAGTGGCCAGTCCTCTACGCAGTCCAGATACTATTTTTGGGTGTAATTCAGACCTGTTGAAAGTTTTCTATATATTATATTGTGGTGGCCAGTGGCCAGTCCTCTACGCAGTCCAGATACTATTTTTGGGTGTAATGCAGACCTGTTGAAGGTTTTCTATATATTATATTGTGGTGGCCAGTGGCCAGTCCTCTACGCAGTCCAGATACTATTTTTGGGTGTAATTCAGACCAGTTGATGGGTTTTTAATTATATTGTGGGGAACTCCAAAAGGTCCACCAGATAGAGAGGCATAGCTAAACCCCTGAACTACATGCAAAAGAGTTACAGTCCTAACAGAATTGTACATTTGGATGAGTGACGTTACTGGCAACAGCTGCACAGATTTGGAGTTTTCCATTGAACTGATTCATACATCTTCTGGTTCTTTTATCTGGTACGCAGTTTTATGTTTATTGGTGATTACATTGGTGGCATTGAACACAGTGTGCTGTCACTTTTGTATATATCTATTCACCCTTCTGGTTTCATTAGCCCTACTGGAGAGAAGTTATTATCCTTGAGTACACCTCTGACTCCTCCACTTTACTCTCTCTTATTACATTAATATATTGTGGTAATACACCATGTGGCGCCGTGTTTCCTTTATTCCTTTATAGATTTTCCAGACTCACCACCTGTATTGGAACTGGCTGCCTCCTGTACATTGGACTTTGGGTGTCATTATCCCGCTTAGTGACTGTATAATGAATAGGGTTACGCGCCCCCTTTTATGTGGTATCTGTTATCTGCACTAACATATATATATATATATATATATATATATATATATATATATATATATATATCTATTTATTTACATTTTATCAGCTGCTTTTATTATATGTGTCTGCTGATTATATGTTCTGCTTGAAAATATTGTGTTCACCTTATGTATATATATTTTTACATTACTACACAGCTATGCCTGTCTAGTTATAAGATATCCTGCAGAATATCAATTTTTTAAGATTTTTAAGCATGTTATGTCTAGTACTCAGAGGAATATTTCCTAGCCGTACTGCACTTTTGATATTTATTATTTTCCACATTTATATGTATGCACTATGGGCTATACACCAGGAGTTCTCTATTATAGCTCACTCCATAGCCCTGACTTAATATGGCCACCGCTATTCATTCCAGTATCACATGCTGATCTGTGATAATCCACTAGCACTCCACTGCTATACATCTTGCCCCATTCCAAGATGGCCACCGCCAGCAATTACAACAGTTCTATTTAGCCCATACAGTCTCTTGGGCACTAACCTTTAAACATTCTATGTTCCTATTACTTCTGAGTCCTCTAAGGCTCAATACCTGTTTGTGACAGGCAACACACATCCCTCCCACACAGATAGTGTTAGCGCTGAACCGGAAGTGCGTCCTACACATGCGCGATAATCGCGCTGTACTGCGCATGCGCAAAATGGCGCCCGCCATCGCTATTTAAGACAGCAATAAGTGCTATTTTAAAATACTCCTCCTGACGAAGTCTATACGACGAAACGCGTTGAGGCTGTTCTACATACATTATTCCTGGTACACATTAGGCTGTACTGTCTACCTGATCCCTGAAAAGTTACCCCATTGAGAACTTCTGTGCGGAGCGTCATCCTCACTTGGTGCTACTGGACAAATAATATATAATATGCATGACTGGGGATAATAGATCTTGTACACCCAAAGGGCCACATCAAACCTAAAACTGCTAAATAGAGCACTGACTGGGCAGTAAAATTAAATTAGTGGAGTTTAAAAAGCAGCATGATGTGTATTTGCAATGAAAATGGTTTGTCTTCTGTGGCTTAATTTTATCTTGCTTCCGTATTGAAAGGGTATTTATACACTTTAATATTCTTAATATATTCATACTGCATCCAGTGTTCTGAAAGTTTTTTAGTGTTCTGTATTGTACAGTTGTGATCTACAGTTCAGTTCTCTACAATATGCAGTTTCACACTATATGATTTGTGAAGCAGGAAAAATTAAATGGTCTTTTTTTTATATCTTTTTCTCCTGTTAGGCGTAATTTAATATGGAATACCAAAAAGAAACATATCAATGATCTGGAAATTACCCCTCGATCAACAAATTAGAAGAATTTAAGATTGCATAAAGCAGAATGAATGGAAGGAATTGCAATATGAATCACAGAGCTACTGGAACAATCAGGGCCGAATTAAGGGAATGGAGTCCGCTGGGCTAAGGGGGCCCCCATTCTCCCATGAGGCCCCCTCCTGCTAGCCACCTGCAGCCCCCCCTGGCCCGATCAATGCTGCTGAGCCTGTCACTGTTGTCTTTCCGTGGCGCACTCTAAGCTCCGTACTGAGATCTCGTGACGCTATAAAGCTAGACTGAAATGACAGTGGGCGTTGCCAAATGGAAATGTTCAGTTCCCTTCTTATGCCTATGACTGAAATGTCAGTTAGTTGTAATCCTTTCAGTGCAAATAAAAACCCCTTGTGTATCAGTTAGCGCATCATATGAGAAGCACTGTGAGACACTGGCATACACAGATCTGTGCTAACAGACTCAAGCCCCTTCCTTCCTTCCTTGGTTTTCCATGATTCACTCACACAGTAAGCAGGTCACTATAACTAGAAGATGGTCAGACATTCACTTCTCACCTTCCTAAAAACACTGCAATAGCTGCTGCCTGTATTTCAATAGAACAGTAGTACAAACACACTGTGAAGCCTGTATTTCAGTAGAACAATAGTACAAACACACTGTGATGCACGCAGATGCTGTCCTCACTGTCTTGTTGATACAAATGCTGAGAAAGACTTTAGTTAGCCGCTCTGAAGGTGTCAGATACCCCAACCACATAATTGACGAGGTCTTCTGTGTAACAAATGGAGAAGAGAGGAAACAGCAGGTGGACATCATTTTCAGAAGGTGGAGATTCCACCATACAAAACAGAGTAAATACAACAAACTACAACATTCTAACATTCTATTATTGATAGTCAACATATTAAATAGATATGGATAGCAGGGTGGCACAACCCATTTAACTAATAAATCATCCCATTTACTTATTTTGTTTTCATTGTTTACTGACAATAATTGTGTTCAAATAGTTGGTAATATGTGAATACAAGTTCCACTTTGCTGCTGCACGGATGTGACTACCCAACATGACTTGACCACTGCCTTCCCTTTTAATCAAGACTAAACAACACCAGATGGAATGGTAAAAGGAGAACCTTGTATTAATAATAACTTGGTAAATTGCTAATAGGTCTATTTATCAATATGAGGAGATAGAAACAAGCCAGGGTCCAAGGGCAGGAGCAATCAACGAAGTCAGGTTCAGGCAAGGGTCATGGCCGACAGCAAACAAGGGTATCTGAGTCACAAGCAGAGGTCAGGGTCACGAGCAAATAATCAGAAGTCTACGAACATAAGCCAAAGGTCATACAGAAAAAAGCAGTCCAGGAATTAGCACAGAAGAAAGGAGCAGGTCAGCAGCCAGGAACTGAGCCATATCACCTACAGGGAGGATAAGCCCTTCCTGCCTTAGATACATAGAACGCCAAATCATAATTGAGGACGTGCTGTCAGTAAATCAGCCACCTGGCTATTAATACATAATTAATTTAAAAGCTACACCTGCGCGCGCCCAGCTGTCTCTAATGCTGGGCGTGGCGCTGTCAAAGAGAGTGTCCCGACCGTTGCCACGGTGGTGGCCTGGACCTAGAAACAGGAAGTGACGTCCTGCCTGTTGCCATGACAGCTGGGATGGAAGCAGGAAGGACGAGCCAAGGATCGCCGCGGCTCGTAACAGATAGCAATTATTTTTCCTCATTGTATATTGCAGAGATAGAAAATCATGTATCGCGGTAATTCACTATAAAAATATTGTCGGACCAGCTGAGTGATATTCAGCTGCCCGGCAATACTGCCAGCGATACAAGGGGTCATGCCGCCTTGCCAGCCAGTCCTTTGTGTATCTACGCATGTGTGCCCCAGTTTGCAGCTGGAAATGGGAGCCCGGACTTTGTTTTCCAACTTCACTTTCAATTAAAAAAATTTAAATAAATAGATTTAAAAGAAATAAAAATATAAATCGAAGGAAATTTTTTTTCTAAAAAAAGCTTTATGAAAATAACAAAGTAATATTTTCTGTCTCCCAGAGACTGCAGCAATCCTGCAGCGGCTCTGGGAGGAAGGAGCTGGAATATACTGGGGAAGATATCTATGATATGATCCTATTTCCCCTGGAATCTTCAGCTATCGCCATTGTGAGATTAGCAATAGTGATAAGAGGATTGCGGCGGTGGTTCTGCGCTGTCCTTCTTAAATAGGCTTCACCAGCGGTTACCCCTTAATAGCCTGTGAAATGGGTTATCTCCCTAAAAGATAAAGGAATTGTGACCATGTTGTAAAAAATGTATCGCCCCCAACTAGTGTTTAATGACTTTTCCAGACCACATCACGGAGCTTTTATTCTGAGCAGATGAGTCCCGATGAAGGATTTTGCTTGAGTTCATTCCGCTCTGTGAAATCTCTGACTGATTCCAATTTTGAGTGGGCAGAGCAGCTCTGAGCTCTATTTATCTGATTTCCCTTATCATCGGCAGTGAAAAAGTTTAAATACTCCAGCAGCCTGCGATAAAATTTATGCGATATTGATTTTAGCAAAGGGTTTGTTTCCCTTTTTACATTAACTCTATATTGATTGGTGTTTTGACCTTAGAATGTAAGGTTTTGTTGGCCTTGACCATGCAGCCGAATTTTGGCGTGCCTCCCTATGTAGGATTCTTTCTGTAGCGTTTAATGAACTACTGGAAACTCTGCAAAACACATTATATGTAATGTGTTTGAAGAAGTTAAGTATTTTCCTAATGGATGTAGTGAAAGTGATAGCTATTTTATTTTCTGTAAAAGTGTGATAGACTTACAGCATGCAGTGCGTACAATGTAGATATAAACTGCAGAACAATTAATACTAAAGAGAATTTTTTTTTGTAAGCAAGTTTAATTTCAAAGCCTGAATGAGAAACCTTCCCTAGCTAATAGATGGATCTGATAGGTGGAAATTCATAATTGTATATAACATTTATATTTATTACTGGCAATGAAACACTTCTGAATTTAGGGCAGTTTTTAGATAAGCATCATCAATACTTTGGTTACTATGAGGGTTATTCTTTCTTCCTCTCTGTTCCCTACGCTTGTATGTCCCGTGCAATTTGTTGTTGGCTACACATGAAAATGATTAGACTAGGACAGGAGAGATAAGGATGATTCGCAGTAGGACCACCATTAGAAATCATAGGACCCAGGACTTGTGGTTAAAGCAGGAAATTCTTCACCTTCCACCCCCTACTCCCATATATGAATACCTCGAAGAATCCACTACTACAGCTTTCTTTATCCTAGTACCCACCACCGCCCTGACTTCCATCTTGAAGTATCCCCTGGTCACATGCACCCCCCCCCCCCTTCCTTCTCAACCTCCCACCATGATGCAGAAGGGTTCTAGTCTTCCTGGCAGCAACTCACAACACTGCTGATCTATATGGGAAAAAGCTAAGTGGAGAGCAGCTTTGACGCCTACTGATGATGTCACTGGCCCTCTACATCACCCTCAGAGGGTGTTTAGTGCAGTGCACCTAATATCCCCACCTCCACTGGGCACTGCTGCAGTGTGTGTCCCATTATGGCAATTGATTTACTGTCTGTTCTCCCCTGTAGGCCATACTTGTCTACTTTCCCGTATTGTCCGGGAGGCTCCCGAATATTTGGCAGACCACGCGGAAGACTCCTGAAAGAGTAGACACCCTCCGTTATCCCAAGAGGAGGTGGGGCTTATGATGAGATTTGCCTAATTAAGCCCCACCCCATTGTGTAAATGCCATGAATAGTGACACTACTTTGCAGGGGGCGGGGCTATGGTGATGCGATCGTGTTGCCATGGCCCCTTACCACCTTTCACTTGATCCTGGAGGGGGAGATTCAAAATGTTGGCAAATATGCTGTAGACATAGGGAAATGGCAGTCACCTGATCAGCCACTGTACAAATCTATTTAAATAATAATAATAATTTGCATTTTTTTATAGGATGTCGTTTATATTGCAGACATTACCAGTTTCTTCAGGCTTGTCCTTATCTTGCATAGTATGCTACTTTTTGGCTGTAATATCCTGGGTTCAATAAAGTGATGTCAAATACTTGATGGCAAACTAAACCCATGTTTGGTCTTTAGAAATATAAGTGGGAAATATCGAACAAGTTTGGCATGTCTGATATTGTTAATATTATTTTTATAGACCCCTTTATAATAATAGTTACAGTGTCATAATTGGAAACAAATGGCACAGAGCTGAACATGGTTCAGTAAATATTCAGCAGCAATCCCATGAAAAAAATAAGCTGTGATTTTAACATAGGTCTCTGTGGCAGGTTATAAGAAGAAGCGTGGTAACTACTATTTTCCTTGTTTTGTTTCTTCGGACTGCTTTTAATGATTTATAGTTGTGCAGACTTTCCACAGTGTCGTGTGACTACAATGGAAACCACAGTCAAATGGCTGATGATGTAGTGAGCAGAGAGGCTTTGGAACACCCCTCTGAGCTTTATCTGCCCTCCCTCCCCTCTGCCACCACGTGACATGCTGAGAGTCAGTGTGTGTGACCATACTTGTTTGCCCTGCAGAGAGATTTTGAAAAGGAGATAATGAATTTTAGAAGGACAGCTTAAGAAAAAAATACTTGGCTTGCTAATTAAAGAAATAAAATCTATGTGGGATTGCTGCTTTAAGCTGGTAAATTAAGTAAAATAAATCAAACTTTAATGTAAGTGAGTCAGTCATATCTTTTGTTTAATACAAATTTCCAGTTATGAAATACATATATACAAATAGTT
Source organism: Mixophyes fleayi (assembly GCF_038048845.1). Lineage (NCBI taxonomy): Eukaryota > Metazoa > Chordata > Amphibia > Anura > Limnodynastidae > Mixophyes > Mixophyes fleayi. The sequence continues at coordinate 639,741 of NW_027447981.1, read as the reverse complement.
TATATTTGAACCTGACAAAACCCTATTCAGATCCTGGTCTAGAGGTCCCCTATAATGCTCTTTCTTTACCTTATGAACTACACAGTACATATATAGGTGGTTTGTGAGGCCGCAAAGACTATCTCTGGATAAAAACCTTCAGAGTATGCAACTTGTTTATTTGGGGTGACTGCATTAGTGTACAAGGTGTTGGGTGAATGGATGAGAATAGCAGAATGGAACACTTAGTGATACATCTTAGCGACAATTATTAATAATGCTAAGTCTGCCCATAGGCAGATATACACAGATACTGTAAAGTCTACACAGAAAATGATTTCTTATGTGTGCACCGCAAGTCTCCTTGCAGTCATTTTAAAAGCCATGGTCCGTCTGCTCCTTTTTATTTATTTATTTTTGTGTGTAGCATTTTGTGTCTGGCATTAAGATCATTTGTATCCAGAGCATCGTAAATTTCTGCTAAGAGCAGAGTCTCCAGGTTGACATTCAATAATGGGCACGAGGGGAAAGTGCATGTTCTGGTCAGCTCATGTTTCTCTGTGCTCCGATGACTGGTATACCCAATAGTCAATAAATATAACATGTAGCCTGCTGGTCCGCAGTGTTTGAAAATGATAGGCATTGTTAGTATAAAACTCACCCCTCTCCTGTCAATCAAAGCTAGCCTGGCCATGGTGTGAGAGGAAAGATGGTCGTGTGGGTAGGTAACAGATGACGGAGGAGCATTGTCAGACTGCAGAGTATGAGAGGATGGATGATCGTGTGGGACAGAGCGCTGAGGAAAATGAGAGCAGGACTGAGAGGTAAACAACAGTACCGCATTGTAGTCACTTCTGATGGATTCTTGGAGCTGCATCTATTTGCAGCAGGAATCGGGAGACCGCACTAGTATCGCAACAGACAGGACGGTTGTTTACCTGCATATACCAGAATAACTTCTTAGCCGTATTACTAGTCATTAGTGCAGAATTTATATTGGGGCCTCCTTCACATCTAAGGGGTATATTTACTAAACTGCAGGCTTGAAAATGTGGAGATGTTGCCTATAGCAACCAATCAGATTTTTGCTGTCATTTTGTAGAATGCACTAAATAAGTGAAACCTAGAATCTGCTATAGGCAACATCTCCACTTTTTCAAACCCGCAGTTTAGAAAATATACCCCTAAGTGTTTTATGCTTTCTAGTAAGCTCCTTAAATGCATAAACAGCACATATGTTTTGGGTACATTATATGGGGCTCAAGGTAGTAGAATGAATGGAAAAGACTGATGCAATGACACTGATTGCGTTTGGGGTTTAAGGCCAGCTCCAGACATTTGTGCACTGTCCTACAATCCATTGCCCCTTCAGAAGACCTCTTCACCCTTCTCTTCATTGCTGCATGATGGCACTTTCCATTAAAGAGGGGGAGGGCAATGTTTTATACCTCCACGGCCATCTAACATTATTGGGTGTGATTCACCAAGGAGCGCAATGTCAACGCAATTCGTTTCCATTTGAATACGGGTCTAGGTACGCTGTGCCTATACAGACAGACACACTGCACTGCAGGATACGCACAATGCATGTGTGCAATATAAATCCCATCAGGGCGCACAGAAAATTTAAATACAGTAATACCTGTTAATAATATAATCATGAATATAAATACATTTAATAAAATATATACTTTCTTTTAATTTTTTTTTAAATGAAATACATTTATCAAGATGTTATTAATGCCTACTGTACATAAAATTTATTTTTACCATTGTTCTTCATTGCACACACATGTACTGGCATGCATACGTCACCGTCATCACTGTCAATCAATTAATTCCTGCAACCTTGTTTACTCGCATACTATTCTTGGTACCTGGATGATTGAACTGTAATTATCAGTTGACCGATTTATTTTTTTTTCTGGTTAGAAATATATTAACCATTTAAAACTAGTTTGCTGTGTATAATTATCACCTCCAAAACTTACATCAGAAACTTAAATACCGAAACATACATCCACCGCTTATCTGCTTTGCTCAATTTGTCCCCTCTTCGTACTGTGAAAGAGTGCAATGTACTTTTAAAGATCATAGCAAAGCTATTATGACAGCAAACAGATCGATGGATAAATGCAATAATCAGAGACAGTGTAAACAAATAAAACAAAGGCAGTTTAAAGAAAATTATGAAAAACCTATTTCAGAGCACATATAATATTTTCATTGAGGGATGAAATGTTGTTTATAATTTTGCTGGATTTACCCCCTACCTCTTTTAATGCTACAAAATTAGGGAAGTCCAGACAGTCTCCAGCTGAACTCTATTGTCTCAAGCATTGATTGTTCTTTTTCTCTGTGACTTATTCCTCTTCCTCAGACAATAGCTAAAACACACTTTTCTCAAAGAAATGTATGTTATAGACACAGGGCTGATGATAGCAATGTCAATACATTTATTTATTTTTAGATTTTTTGTTTTTGCATGTGTCATTTCCAATACAAGAGAAGATGGGTGACTTTTTTTCTTTTTTAACGTTTAAATGTAACTAGTAGCTGATGATTTGACACACAGTTTCCCCCAGCCAGCCTTCAATTAATTCATATCCACATCAGTCCCTGCCACATTGGAGCTTACAGTCTAAACAGTCTAAATTCCCTTCCACACAGACTAGGGTTAATTTTTGACAGCAGCCAATTAAACTACCAGTTTGTTTTTGGTTTGTGGGACAAAACTGGAGCACCCGGAGGAAACTCAAGCAAACAAGTGGAGAACATACAAACTCCACACAGATAAGACTCTGGTTGGGAACGGAATTCATGACCCCAGCACTGTGAGGCAGAAATGCTAACCACTGTGCCACGGTTAATTAATGTGCACATTTACTTTGCAAAAATATTGATGTATCTCCTAGCTCTCAGAATATAATGGTCGTTTTCCACTGAAATAATTATAGTAAAAGCAAGCCACTGAGTCACAGTAACTTTCCTTTTTTTTTATTCAGTTACCCGTGTACCAGTTGTTACTAGTATCTCCTATTGTGTTAGTTTTTATTCCCTTTATGTTCTAATACTTTGTTTCCTTTATTGTGCGAGTCGCAACCTGACTGTGTAGCCAACGACAATCGCTTGTTATGTTCAGCTTACGAAGGCTTAATAGTGGGACGCTAAAACGTTGATGAGACATCGGTAAATACATGTTATTTAACTGTGAAGTGAAGGCAGTCAAGTACCAAACAATATCTATTCGACTGTAAATCATGCAGGTAAAATGCTGACTTTTTTTATCTGTCTATATCAAGGTAGACTAGCAAGGACAAAAGTCTGAGTTATTGCACTGTGCATGTGTGGTCAGTGGCTGCACAAAATAAAGTGGTTTACATCCAATGAATGAAATCCCATCAAACTTGTGATTTACTTTTTCATATTATACTATAGGAAATCGCTCACTCAGTTTTAGGCTTCTGTGCACTGTCCCCCCTCCCTACAAACACATTGGGACCCCCCTCTGCTCCCAGAACAGCCTGAATTCTTCATGGCATGGATTCAGTAAAGTGCTGGAAACATTCACAAGATTTTTTTGCCCACTGAACTGACGCTACCTGTATATTTTTTGTTTTGCACACTATTCTCTGTAAACTCTAGAGACTGTTGATGAAAATTCCAGGAGATCAGCAGTTTCTCAGATACTCAAACCACCCCGTCCGGCACCAAAAACTATACCACGGTCAAAGTCACTTAAATCAAATTTCATACCCATTCTGGTGTTTGGTCTGAACAACAACTGAACCCCTTGACCATGTCTACATGCATTGCGTAGCTGCCACATGATTGGCTGATTTAGATTTTTGTATGCAGGTGTACCTAATAAATTGTCCACTATGGAAAATGTACGTGAATGGAGTTTGATAGTTTTACAGTGAAGGCAGTAGGAGAAGTGGCGGTATGGTATACCCCTGTATACCGGCCCACTTCGACCAGTGTGTATGTATATATAATTTGTTATTATTTTAATTTTTCTAAATCGGAGAAACATTTTAATTTGTTGTACATTGTACAGTACTGCTTATTTTGAAAGTGATCATTATTATAATAAAAGCTCCTTATTTCTCTCTTTTAACCTCATAGGGGCCAAAAAATGTTTTGGTTTGTATAACTGTGTCATTAATTAAGGACGTTGGTTGCTACTCTCAAATATAGAAGTTCTCAGGTTTGCACATCAATAATGCGAGACCTAAAACTTAAACATGACACAGTAGGCGAGAGGTCTGCGCGTAGTTGTGAGCTGTCTTCTTTCACACCTTAACTCTGCTACAGTCCCTAAACCTGTGGTACAAACAGGAGGGAAGGTGTTAACTAGCAGAATGATTACATGTTCTGTGAGCCAAAATAAAAGTCAGATAAAATCTTCGTGTTTCATTTCTGAGAAGTACCCTGTATTAAAGAAATGTGCTTTTTTGGGGGTTTTTATGTAGAGGCTGGGTATCAGTCATTTTCTTGAAATTGTAGCACATTAAATAACAATTATGCAAAATATTTTTTCTTTAATTGTTGGCTAATCTCCTATTTATCACCCTGGATTAGTGATATCTGAATTACCATTGTCGTGGAAAGTTCATAACTAAATCCACTACATGACATCGAAAAGTATCGTTATTGTTTGTTGGAAGAGCGAGTCACGGTTGGCTTTGACCCTCAACCACCATCTTAATCTCCCTAGGTTACCCTATTGCCATCCTCTACACAGCTAACGCAAGACAACAACCCTCTGACCAACATTGCAACACACACAGCCCACTCAGTACTTTTACCTTTGCAGTCTGGCTAGTCCATTGTGCAATATGATGTAGCACATGCCCTTGTGTTTCTAACTCCCATTGTCCTATAGATTGTAAGCTTTCGAGCAGGGTTCTCTTACCTCTCTGTCTGTATGTATTACCCAGTATTGTCTTATTAATGTTTGTTCCCAATTGTAAAGCGCTACGGAATTTGCTGGCGCTATATAAATAAATGTTGATGATGATGATGACCCTGTATTTTTGGTGAGCCTTAAAGAAGCACTATATTTAAAATTAAAGAAATTAAAAATAATGAAAGCTGCTGTTCTCTGTTAATAACCATTTTCTGCAAAAGGTGTCTGAAAAATGCTGTAGCGTGGTCTCTGGTAAAGTTAGTAGCAGGAAGTCGGCTGTGTGTAGGAGAATACTGCCCCCAAAATCACAACTTTATATCTCTAATATCTTCCATTATGATAAGATTCTAAACTTTTATATGTAGGTTTGAATGTTAATTTTATTTATTTTTTTAAACATAAGGGAGCTTGTATTTTAGATTTCGTAGTAGATAATCACAATACAGGGAGACAGTCACTATATGGGAATTTGAAAAGATAAAGGCCGGCGAGGGAAGCGAATGATTGGACATGTCTCCAGAAAGAGGAGCAAAGTGATTAGACATGTCTAACCAATTACATGGCATCTTTCTGGTGCAGTATGTACCACCACTTTTCCTCCAGATGTTTCCAAGGCTAATAGCCATCAAATGAAGCGATCAGCTCTTCAAAATGCAGTATTGTCATAGGACAGCTTGTGTGCCATAAATTTAAAATGGATTTGTTTTCCTCACATACATTCCAGTCAGTGTCTCCACAACATCATTATCTAAGAATTTGCCACCCACCCTTCCAGTATCCAACTGTCAGGCTGGAAGAGCCGCTGAACACAGAAAACACCAACTGGTATTAGCACCACTGAACTAGGAGTTGCGGAATCTAACGTACCACTGGTGTTCACCAGGAACCCCCGCAAGGAGGTATGGACTTTGCTGCAAGTGGCACCCAGGTCGTGGTCCACCTAGACAGTTACCAGTTGGTGTTTTCTGTGTTCAGCGGCTCTTCCAGCCTGACAGTGCATGTATTGTACCCATTAGGTATTATAGCCGTCATTTTTGGACAATACAAAGCAGTTCTCTGTTTTAGGTAACAGGAAGGATGCCTACTTTTCCCCACTATTGGTGGGCGACGGATCAAAGTGATGGGTCTTGTCCAAAAATGGATAGCCCCTTTTAAGTCTTTGCAGTGAGCTGGACATGGCAACCAGATGATGTGAACATGTAGTGTGGATTTATTTCCAGTAATTGAACAACCAGGTTCCTAATAATGTAAATATTGATAGTAATAACTAAACCTAGATTATATATCCCTTATAATACAATAACAATTATTGTCAGTAAATTTGAAGTTACTTGAAATCGAATAGATGTATTTTACATCTCTGATACAAACTTTTTATTAATTTGTTTTAAGGTTCTTTACCGAAATGGGTGGTGAATAAATCTTCACAGTATTTGGCACCAAAGGTAGGAAGCACTTGCTTTATAAATCTATGATAATATATTCATTACCTGATTGTTCTTTCACACTAGATCAGAAGTCTAATAAATTATACTCCTCTGCATTGACTTGCCAGCCATTACATAAGCTATATTTTACTGTTATCTCCACTACCTTTCCACTGACTGTCACTACATAGTACATTTCTGATGATTCTTTTTAATGCAGGTTCTTCGTAAACTGCATAAGGCGTGCGTACAATATCCAGCCTGGAAGAAGAAGAACAAGCCTGAGTTTAAACCGTGGCTAAATCCAGAACAGAACACGTTGCTTCGCATAACCCTTAATGAGCTTTCCCTCCAGCGAGCAGAGTCCCTAGAACATGTGGACGAAAGTCAACTGTGTGAGGTGGCAGAGAACAGAGGAGACAACAGTGATGAGGAGGAGAAGGCGTCCAAGAGATGAAAAGATAAGGACTGACAGGATTTCAACTGGAACTATAACTAATTTAGCATTTTCTTTACAGGTTGTGTAAAATGAACTGTAATCAAATTTGTAACGTATTTAATTAGGAAAAATGCAGTGAATATGATTTACTTGTTATAATGCCATTGGTCTTCCATCTGTAAGTGCCACCATTGCTGCTTATGAAGCAGTAGCTACAAGCAGACAGCAATTCCTATTCTGTAATGGTGCACTTATTCAGAAATAGGAACATTATTCTTCTAATCACTAGCGATAGCCTTGCGTCATATTTTTTATAGGTAATTTCTACCTTTGCTCTCATATGTAGTGATTTGGACTTCCAATTTTGGTAACATGCAACCAAATTGCTGTGCCAAAAACAACCAGCGGACTTTATCAACAGATTCAATGCAGCGCAATGTTGTGGCAGAAATCTCTGCTTATTTTGCCTCGCACCCCATAGACTTGCGCAGAGAAATGAGCAGAGATTCTTACCATAATGGCTGGCAATGTGGTGATGTTTCCTATGGCTCATCGCCACTAATTGAATCTCCCCTTATGAATTATCAATTACCATGATCTGCCAGTGTGTGTAGCCATGCTGAAAGAACTGGTAGGCCCCTTGTGATCCAGTCATTCGTCCAGAAACCAGATCTGTACATCTTGATCACCCAATTGGTATTTCAAGTTAGTCTGGTAACTAGATGAATTAATGTTTGTTACCATGAATAATGCTGTATGTATTTTGGGCCCCTTTTTTAAAAAAAGTTCTGACCAGATATGTGCCTTTTAATAATGTTGTGTTCCTGATTAGTTTTAAGGTGATTAAAAACTAACCAGTTTTTCCGTTGCAGCAGGTTAATTATTAAGAGACTATTGTCCATAGAGCCTGTCCTGCTGAGTGACATTTTCTGCTGCTTATGGCTGGTTACACACTACAGAATATTTTCCTCCCATTCTTTAATAATTTTGCCAATGATTTAAAAAAAAAAAAAAAAGTGCCCTGATTAGCGTGCCAATTTATGTGTACACACTATACACGTTTTACATGATTTACCTTGAGATCCGTGCTCTTCATCTGTCATGACCTTTGGCTGAAAAGATTGTGGTTTATATGTGGCTAGGATACATTTTGGGTTATGTGGGATAGTTACGATTCATTTTGTTTTAGCATTACATGCGATCCAGTGATTCATGAATGTCACAGTATACTAAGGAGAACCAAAACGTGTGAACAAGTATTGAATGTAAGCAACGCAGAAGTCCATCAGAACGAATGAAAACATAGGATCAATCTATATGCACAAAACATTCTTCAAACTTATTAAAGGAGGAGAATGACACCTTAGGGGCAGATTCTATTAGCTGTGAGGTTCTGCTTAATACGGAACATTTCCAGCTAATATGATGCAGAAACCTATGCTCATTTTCTATCACATCTCTATGGGACGTATGGGAAAGTGAGCGGAGATTGTAGCAAAAACTTCAACGCCATGTGTCTGCGCGGACACTTCAACTCATGATTCATGATTCATGATTCAATTTATGATTCATTTCATGATTCATGATTCAATTCATGATTCAATTCATGATTCATAATTCAACTCATGATTCAATTCATGATTCATGATTCGATTCATAATTCATGATTCATGATTCAATTCATGATTCATGATTCGATTCATAATTCATGATTCATGATTCAATTCATGATTCATGATTCGATTCATAATTCATGATTCATGATTCAATTCATGATTCATGATTCATGATTCAATTCATGATTCATGATTCGATTCATGATTTATGATTCGATTCATGATTCATGATTCGATTCATGATTCCTGATTCGATTCATGATTTAATTCATGATTCATGATTCATTATTTAATTCATGATTCATGATTTGATTCATGATTCGATTCATGATTCATGATTTATGATTCGATTCTTGATTCATGATTTAATTCATGATTCATGATTCATTATTCAATTCATGATTCATGATTTGATTCATGATTCGATTCATGATTAATGATTCATGATTCGATTCTTGATTCATGATTCAATTCATGATTCAATTCTTGATTAAATTCATAATTCATGATTCAATTCATGATTCATGATTCAATTCATGATTCATGATTCAATTCATGATTCAATTCATGATTCATTTTATGATTCATGTTTCATGATTCAATTCATGATTCAATTCATGATTCATTTTATGATTCATGATTCATGATTCAATTCATGCTTCAATTCATGATTCAATTCATTATTCATGATTCGGTTCATGATTCATGAATCATGATTCATGATCCATGATTCAATTCATGATTCATGATTCAATTCTTGATTCATGATTCAATTCATGATTCATGATTCATAATTCAATTCATGATTCATGAATCATGATTAAATTTATGATTCATTTCATGATTCATGATTCAATTCATGATTCGATTCATGATTCATAATTCAATTCATGATTCAATTCATGATTCATGATTCGAATCATAATTCATGATTCAATTCAGGATTCATGATTCATGATTCGATTCATGATTCATGATTCGATTCATGATTCGATTCATGATTCATGATTCGATTCATGATTCATGATTCAATTCATGATTCATGATTTATGATTCGTTTTATGATTCATGATTCGATTCATGATTCATGATTTATGATTCGATTCATGATTCAATTCAGGATTCATGATTTATGATTCGATTCATGATTCATGATTCGATTCATAATTCATGATTCATGATTCAATTCATGATTAAATTCATAACTCATGATTCAATTCATGATTCATGATACGATTCATGATTCATGATTCAATTCATGATTCAATTCATGATTCATGATTCATTTCATGATTCATGATTTATGATTCAATTCATGATTCAATTAATGATTCATTTTATGATTCATGATTTAATTCATGATTCATGATTCGATTCATGATTCATGATTCATTATTGAATTCATGAATCATGATTCAATTCATGATTCATGATTCAATTCATGATTCATTATTCATGATTCGATTCAGGATTCATGATTCAATTCATGATTCATGATTCAAGATTCGATTCTTGATTCATGATTCATGATTCAATTCATTCATGATCCATGATTCGATTTATGATTCATGATTCATGATTCAATTCATGATTCATGATTAAAGATTTGATTCATGATTTATGGTTCACGATTCAATTCATGATTCATGATTCGATTCATTATTTATGATTCATGATTCAATTCATTATTCATGATTCATGATTCTATTCTTGATTCATGATTCAATTCATGATTCATGATTAAATTCATTAATCATGATTCAATTCATGATTCATGAATCATTTCATGATTCGTGATTCATGATTCAATTCATGATTTAAGATTCAATTCATGATTCATGATTCATGATTCATAATTCATGAATCATTTCATGATTCGTGATTCATGATTCAATTCATGATTTAAGATTCAATTCATGATTCATGATTCATGATTCATAATTCATGATTCAATTCATAATTCATTTCATGATTCAAGATTTATGATTCAGTTCATGATTCATGATTCATGATTTAATTCATGATTCATGATTCAATTCATGATTCATGATTCAATTCATGATACATGATTCGTGATTCGATTCATGATTCATGATTCCATTCATGATTCAATTCATAATTAATTTCATGATTCATTTCGTGATTCATGATTCATGATTCATGATTCAATTTATGATTCATTTCATGATTCATGATTCAAATTATGATACAGTTCATGATTCATGATTCATGATTCGATTCATGATTCATGATTCAATTCATGATTCATGATTCGATTCATGATTTATGATTCAATTCATGATTCATGATTCATAATTTAATTCATGATTCATGATTTGATTCATGATTCGATTCATGATTCATGATTCGATTCATGATTCATGATTCGATTCTTGATTCATGATTCAATTCATGATTCAATTCATAATTCATGATTCATGATTTGATTCATGATTCGATTCATGATTCATGATTCATTTCATGATTCAATTCATGATTCATTTCATGATTCATGTTTCATGATTCAATTCATGATTCAATTCATGATTCATTTCATGATTCATGATTCAATTCATGATTCAATTCATGATTCATAATTCAACTCATGATTCAATTCATAATTCATGATTCGAATCATAATTCATGATTCATGATTCAATTCATGATTCATGATTCGATTCATAATTCACGATTCATGATTTAATTCATGATTCATGATTCATGATTCAATTCATGATTCATGATTCGATTTATGATTTATGATTCGATTCATGATTCATGATTCGATTCATGATTCATGATTCATTATTGAATTCATGAATCATGATTCAATTCATGATTCATGATTCAATTCATGATTCATTATTCATGATTCGATTCATGATTCATGATTCATGATTCATGATTCAATTCATGATTCATGATTCAAGATTCGATTCTTGATTCATGATTCATGATTCAATTCATTATTCATGATCCATGATTCGATTTATGATTCATGATTCATGATTCACGATTCAATTCATGATTCATGATTCGATTCATTATTTATGATTCATGATTCAATTCATTCTTCATGATTCAATTCATGATTCATGATTCAATTCATTAATCCTGATTCAATTCATGATTCATGAATCATTTCATGATTCGTGATTCATGATTCAATTCATGATTTAAGATTCAATTCATGATTCATTAATTCATGATTCATAATTCATGATTCAATTCATAATTCATTTCATGATTCAAGATTTATGATTCAGTTCATGGTTCATGATTCATGATTTAATTCATGATTCATGATTCAATTCACGATTCATGATTCAATTCATGATACATGATTCATGATTCGATTCATGATTCATGATTCCATTCATGATTCAATTCATAATTAATTTCATGATTCATGATTCATGATTCATGATTCGATTCATGATTCAATTCATGATTCATGATTAGATTCATGATTTATGATTCGATTCATGATTCATGATTTGATTCATGATACCTGATTCGATTCATGATTAAATTCATGATTCATGATTCATAATTTAATTCATGATTCATGATTTGATTCCTGATTCGATTCATGATTCATGATTCGATTCATGATTCATGATTCGATTCTTGATTCATGATTCAATTCATGATTCAATTCATAATTCATGATTCATGATTTGATTCATGATTCGATTCATGATTCATTTCATGATTCAATTCATGATTGATTTCATGATTCATGTTTCATGATTCAATTCATGATTCAATTCATGATTCATTTCATGATTCATGATTCAATTCATGATTCAATTCATGATTCATAATTCAACTCATGATTCAATTCATGATTCATGATTCAATTCATAATTCATTATTCATGATTCAATTCATGATTCATGATTCGATTCATGATTTATGATTCATGATTCAATTCATGATTCATGATTCGATTCATGATTTATGATTTGATTCATGATTCATGATTCGATTCATGATTCCTGATTCGATTCATGATTTAATTCATGATTCATGATTCATTATTTAATTCATGATTCATGATTTGATTCATGATTCGATTCATGATTCATGATTCATGATTCGATTCTTGATTCATGATTCGATTTATGATTTAATTCATGATTCATGATTCATTATTCAATTCATGATTCATGATTTGATTCATGATTCGATTCATGATTCATGATTCATGATTCGATTCTTGATTCATGATTGAATTCATGATTCAATTCTTGATTAAATTCATAATTCATGATTCAATTCATGATTCATGATTCGATTCATGATTCATGATTCAATTCATGATTCAATTCATGATTCATTTTATGATTCATGTTTCATGATTCAATTCATGATTCAATTCATGATTCATTTTATGATTCATGATTCATGATTCAATTCATGCTTCAATTCATGATTCAATTCATTATTCATGATTCGGTTCATGATTCATGAATCGATTCTTGATTCATGATTCGATTTATGATTTAATTCATGATTCATGATTCATTATTCAATTCATGATTCATGATTTGATTCATGATTCGATTCATGATTCATGATTCATGATTCGATTCTTGATTCATGATTGAATTCATGATTCAATTCTTGATTAAATTCATAATTCATGATTCAATTCATGATTCATGATTCGATTCATGATTCATGATTCAATTCATGATTCAATTCATGATTCATTTTATGATTCATGTTTCATGATTCAATTCATGATTCAATTCATGATTCATTTTATGATTCATGATTCATGATTCAATTCATGCTTCAATTCATGATTCAATTCATTATTCATGATTCGGTTCATGATTCATGAATCATGATTCATGATCCATGATTCAATTCATGATTCATGATTCAATTCTTGATTCATGATTCAATTCATGATTCATGATTCATAATTCAATTCATGATTCATGAATCATGATTAAATTTATGATTCATTTCATGATTCATGATTCAATTCATGATTCGATTCATGATTCCTGATTCGATTCATGATTCAATTCATGATTTATGATTCATAATTTAATTCATGATTCATGATTTGATTCATGATTCGATTCATGATTCATGATTCGATTCATGATTCATGATTCATGATTCGATTCTTGATTCATGATTCAATTCATGATTCAATTCATAATTCATGATTCATGATTTGATTCATGATTCGATTCATGATTCATGATTCAATTCATGATTCATGATTCAAGATTCGATTCATGAATTATGATTCATAATTTGATTCATGATTCGATTCATGATTCATGATTCATTTCATGATTCAATTCATGATTCATTTCATGATTCATGTTTCATGATTAAATTCATGATTCAATTCATGATTCATTTTATGATTCATGATTCATGACTCATGATTCATAAGTCAATTCATGATTCATGATTCAATTCATGATTCATGATTTAAGATTCGATTCATGATTCATGATTCATGATTGAATTCATGATTCATGATTCATTTCATGATTCATGATTCAAATTATGATTCATGTTTCATGATTCAATTCATGATTCAATTCATTATTCATGATTCATGATTCGATTTATGATTCATGATTTATGATTCAATTTATGATTCATGATTCAAGATTTGATTCATGATTCATGATTCATGATTCAATTCATGATTCATGATTCGATTCATGATTCATGATTCATGATTCAATTCATTATTCATGATTCATGATTCATGATTCGATTCTTGATTCATGATTCATGATTCAATTCATGATTCATGATTCAATTCATGATTCATGATTTTATTCATGAATCATGAATCATTTCATGATTTGATTCATGATTCATGATTCAATTCATGATTCATGATTCGATTCATGATTCATGATTCATTATTCAATTCATGAATCATGATTCAATTCATGATTCATGATTAATGATTCATGATTCATGATTCATGATTCGATTCATGATTCATGATTCAATTCATGATTCAAGATTCCATTCATGATTCATGATTCAATTCATTATTCATGATTTATGATTCAATTCATTATTCATAAATCATGATTCAATTTATGATTCATGATTCAAGATTTGATTCATGATTCATGATTTTTGATTCAATTCATGATTCATGATTCGATTTTTTATTTATGATTCATGATTCGATTCATTATTCATGATTCATGATTCATAATTCGATTCATGATTCATGATTCAATTCATGATTAAATTCATGATTCATGATTCATGATTCAATTCATGATTCAATTCATGATTCATTTTATGATTCATGATTCATGATTCATTATTCAATTCATGATTCAATTCATGATTCAATTCATGATTCATAATTTGATTCATGATTCATGATTAATGATTCATGATTCAATTTATGATTCATGATTCATGATTCATGATTCAATTCATGATTCATGATTCATGATTCGATTCATGATTCATGATTCGTTTCATGATTCATGATTCATTATTTGATTCATGATTCAATTCAGGATTCATGATTCAATTCAGGATTCATGATTTATGATTCAATTCATGATTCATGATTCAATTTGTGATTCATGATTCAATTCATAATTCATGATTCATGATTCAATTCATGATTAAATTCATAATTTAATTCATGATTCATGATTCGATTCTTGATTCATGATTCAATTCATGATTCAATTCATGATTCAATTCATAATTCATGATTCATGATTTGATTCATGATACGATTCATGATTCATGATTCGATTCATGATTCAATTCATAATTCATTTCATGATTCAAGATTCATGATTCACTTCATGATTCATGATTCAATTCATGATTCATAAATTATGATTCGATTCATGATTCATGATTCAATTCATGATTCATGATTTATGATTCGATTCATGATTCAATTCAGGATTCATGATTTATGATTCGATTCATGATTCATCATTCGATTCATAATTCATGATTCATGATTCAATTCATGATTAAATTCATAATTCATGATTCAATTCATGATTCATGATTCAATTCATGATTCATGATTCAATTCATGATTCATTTCATGATTCATGATTTATGATTCAATTCATGATTCAATTCATGATTCATTTTATGATTCATGATTCATGATTCAATTCATGCTTCAATTCATGATTCAATTCATTATTCATGATTCGGTTCATGATTCATGAATCATGATTCATGATCCATGATTCAATTCATGATTCATGATTCAATTCTTGATTCATGATTCAATTCATGATTCATGATTAATAATTCAATTCATGATTCATGAATCATGATTAAATTTATGATTCATTTCATGATTCATGATTCAATTCATGATTCGATTCATGATTCCTGATTCGATTCATGATTCAATTCATGATTCATGATTCATAATTTAATTCATGATTCATGATTTGATTCATGATTCGATTCATGATTCATGATTCGATTCTTGATTCATGATTCAATTCATGATTCAATTCATAATTCATGATTCATGATTTGATTCATGATTCGATTCATGATTCATGATTCAATTCATGATTCATGATTCAAGATTCGATTCATGAATTATGATTCATAATTTGATTCATGATTCGATTCATGATTCATGATTCATTTCATGATTCAATTCATGATTCATTTCATGATTCATGTTTCATGATTAAATTCATGATTCAATTCATGATTCATTTTATGATTCAAGATTCATGACTCATGATTCATAAGTCAATTCATGATTCATGATTCAATTCATGATTCATGATTTAAGATTCGATTCATGATTCATGATTCATGATTGAATTCATGATTCATGATTCATGATTCATTTCATGATTCATGATTCAAATTATGATTCATGTTTCATGATTCAATTCATGATTCAATTCATGATTCAATTCATTATTCATGATTCATGATTCGATTTATGATTCATGATTTATGATTCAATTTATGATTCATGATTCAAGATTTGATTCATGATTCATAATTCATGATTCAATTCATGATTCATGATTCGATTCATGATTCATGATTTATGATTCAATTCATTATTCATGATTCATGATTCATGATTCGATTCTTGATTCATGATTCATGATTCAATTCATGATTCATGATTTTATTCATGAATCATGAATCATTTCATGATTTGATTCATGATTCAATTCATGATTCATGATTCGATTCATGATTCATGATTCATTATTCAATTCATGAATCATGATTCAATTCATGATTCATGATTCAATTCATGATTCATGATTAATGATTCATGATTCATGATTCATGATTCGATTCATGATTCAATTCATGATTCAAGATTCCATTCATGATTCATGATTTAATTCATTATTCATGATTTATGATTCAATTCATTATTCATAAATCATGATTCAATTTATGATTCATGATTCAAGATTTGAATCATGATTCATGATTTTTGATTCAATTCATGATTCATGATTCGATTTTTTATTTATGATTCATGATTCGATTCATTATTCATGATTCATGATTCATAATTCGATTCATGATTCATGATTCAATTCATGATTAAATTCATGATTCATGATTCATGATTCAATTCATGATTCAATTCATGATTCATTTTATGATTCATGATTCATGATTCATTATTCAATTCATGATTCATGATTCATGATTCATGATTCAATTCATTATTCATGATTCATGATTCGATTCATGATTCATGATTCAATTCATGATTCAAGATTTGATTCATGATTCATTTCATTATTCATGATTCATGATTCAATTCATTATTCATGAATCATGATTCAATTGATGATTCATGATTCAAGATTTGAATCATGATTCAAGATTTGAATCATGATTCATGATTCTTGATTCAATTCATGATTCATGATTCGATTCTTTATTTATGATTCATGATTCGATTCATTATTCATGCTTCATGATTCATAATTCGATTCATGATTCATGATTCAATTCATGATTCAATTCATGATTCATTTTATGATTCATGATTCATGATTCAATTCATGATTCAATTCAGGATTCATGATTCATAATTCAATTCATGATTCATGATTCATGATTCATGATTCAATTCATGATTCATGATTCATGATTCGATTCATGCTTCATGTTTCGATTCATGATTCATGATTCATGATTCGATTCATGATTCAATTCAGGATTCATGATTTATGATTCAATTAATGATTCATGATTCAATTCATGATTCATGATTCGATTCATAATTCATGATTCATGATTCATGATTCAATTCATGATTAAATTCATAATTCATTATTCAATTCATGATTCATGATTTGATTCATGATTCATGATTCAATTCATGATTCAATTCATGATTCATGATTCAATTCATGATTCATGATTTGATTCATAATTCATGATTCATTATTCAATTCATGAATCATGATTCAATTCATGAATCATGATTCAATTCATGATTCATGATTCATGATTCGATTCATGATTTATGATTCAAGATTCGATTCATGATTCATGATTCAATTCATTATTCATGATTCATGATTCGATTTATGATTCATGATTCATGATTCAATTCATGATTCATGATTCAAGATTTGATTCATAATTCATGATTCATGATTAAATTCATGATTCATGATTCATGATTAAATTCAAGATTCATGATTCGATTCATTATTCATGATTCATGATTCGATTCTTGATTCATTATTCATGATTAAATTCATGATTCATGATTCAATTCATGATTCATGATTCATAATTCATGATTCAATTCATGATTCATAATTCATGATTCAATTCATGATTCATTTCATGATTCATGATTCATGATTCATGATTCATTTCATGATTCAATTCATGATTCATGATTCATGATTCAATTCATGATTCATGATTCAATTCATGATTCATGATTCAATTCATGATTCATGATTTATGAATCGATTCATGATTCCATATTTATGATTTGATTCATGATTCATGATTCGATTCATGATTCATGATTCGATTCATGATTCCTGATTCGATTCATGATTCAATTCATGAATTATGATTCGATTCATTATTCATGATTTATGATTCATGATTCGATTCTTGATTCATGATTCATGATTCAATTCATGATTCATGATTCAATTCATGATTCATGATTTTATTCATGATTCATGAATCATTTCATGATTCGATTCATGGGTTATGATTCAATTCATGATTCATGATTCGATTCATGATTCATGATTCATTATTCAATTCATGAATCATGATTCAATTCATGATTCATGATTCAATTCATGATTCATGATTCATGATTCATGATTCAATTCATTATTCATGATTCATGATTCATGATTCAATTCATGATTCAAGATTTGATTCATGATTCATTTCATTATTCATGATTCAATTCATTATTCATGAATCATGATTCAATTCATGATTCATGATTCAATTCATGATTCATGATTCAAGATTTGAATCATGATTCAAGATTTGAATCATGATTCATGATTCTTGATTCAATTCATGATTCATGATTCGATTCTTTATTTATGATTCATGATTCAATTCATTATTTATGATTCATGATTCGATTCATGATTCATGATTCAATTCATGATTCAAGATTTGATTCATGATTCATTTCATTATTCATGATTCATGATTCAATTCATTATTCATGAATCATGATTCAATTGATGATTCATGATTCAAGATTTGAATCATGATTCAAGATTTGAATCATGATTCAAGATTTGAATCATGATTCATAATTCTTGATTCAATTCATGATTCATGATTCGATTCTTTATTTATGATTCATGATTCGATTCATTATTCATGCTTCATGATTCATAATTCGATTCATGATTCATGATTCAATTCATGATTCAATTCATGATTCATTTTATGATTCATGATTCATGATTCAATTCATGATTCAATTCAGGATTCATGATTCATAATTCAATTCATGATTCATGATTCATGATTCATGATTCAATTCATGATTCATGATTCATGATTCGATTCATGCTTCATGTTTCGATTCATGATTCATGATTCATGATTCGATTCATGATTCAATTCAGGATTCATGATTTATGATTCAATTAATGATTCATGATTCAATTCATGATTCATGATTCGATTCATAATTCATGATTCATGATTCATGATTCAATTCATGATTAAATTCATAATTCATTATTCAATTCATGATTCATGATTTGATTCATGATTCATGATTCAATTCATCATTTGATTCATGATTCAATTCATCATTCAATTCATGATTCATTTTATGATTCATGATACTTGATTCAATTCATGATTCAATTCATGATTCATGATTCAATTCATGATTCATGATTTGATTCATAATTCATGATTCATTATTCAATTCATGAATCATGATTCAATTCATGAATCATGATTCAATTCATGATTCATGATTCATGATTCGATTCATGATTTATGATTCAAGATTCGATTCATGATTCATGATTCAATTCATTATTCATGATTCATGATTCGATTTATGATTCATGATTCATGATTCAATTCATGATTCATGATTCAAGATTTGATTCATAATTCATGATTCATGATTAAATTCATGATTCATGATTCATGATTAAATTCATGATTCATGATTCGATTCATTATTCATGATTCATGATTCGATTCTTGATTCATTATTCATGATTAAATTCATGATTCATGATTCAATTCATGATTCATGATTCATGATTCATAATTCATGATTCAATTCATGATTCATAATTCATGATTCAATTCATGATTCATTTCATGATTCATGATTCATGATTCATGATTCATTTCATGATTCAATTCATGATTCATGATTCATGATTCAATTCATGATTCATGATTCAATTCATGATTCATGATTCAATTCATGATTCATGATTTATGAATCGATTCATGATTCCATATTTATGATTTGATTCATGATTCATGATTCGATTCATGATTCATGATTTATGATTCGATTCATGATTCAATTCATGATTCATGATTCGATTCATGATTCATGATTCGATTCATGATTCCTGATTCGATTCATGATTTAATTCATGAATTATGATTCGATTCATTATTCATGATTTATGATTTATGATTCGATTCTTGATTCATGATTCATGATTCAATTCATGATTCATGATTCAATTCATGATTTTATTCATGATTCATGAATCATTTCATGATTCGATTCATGGGTTATGATTCAATTCATGATTCATGATTCGATTCATGATTCATGATTCATTATTCAATTCATGAATCATGATTCAATTCATGATTCATGATTCAATTCATGATTCATGATTCATGATTCATGATTCAATTCATTATTCATGATTCATGATTCGATTCATGATTCATGATTCAATTCATGATTCAAGATTTGATTCATGATTCATTTCATTATTCATGATTCATGATTCAATTCATTATTCATGAATCATGATTCAATTCATGATTCATGATTCAATTCATGATTCATGATTCAAGATTTGAATCATGATTCAAGCTTTGAATCATGATTCATGATTCTTGATTCAATTCATGATTCATGATTCGATTCTTTATTTATGAATCATGATTCGAATTATTATTCATGCTTCATGATTCATAATTTGATTCATGATTCATGATTCCATTCATGATTCAATTCATGATTCATTTTATTATTCATGATTCATGATTAAATTCATGATTCAATTCATGATTCAATTCAGGATTCATGATTCATAATTCAATTCATGATTCATGATTCATGATTCAATTCATGATTCATGATTCATGATTCGATTCATGCTTTATGTTTCGATTCATGATTCATGATTCATGATTCGATTCATGATTCAATTCAGGATTCATGATTTATGATTCAATTAATGATTCATGATTCAATTCATGATTCATGATTCGATTCATAATTCATGATTCATGATTCATGATTCAATTCATGATTAAATTCATAATTCATTATTCAATTCATGATTCATGATTTGATTCATGATTCATGATTCAATTCATCATTCAATTCATGATTCATGATTCATGATTCAATTCATGATTCAATTCATGATTCATTTTATGATTCATGATACTTGATTCAATTCATGATTCAATTCATGATTCATGATTCAATTCATGATTCATGATTTGATTCATGATTCATGATTCATTATTCAATTCATGAATCATGATTCAATTCATGAATCATGATTCAATTCATGATTCATGATTCATGATTCATGATTCGATTCATGATTCATGATTCATGATTTATGATTCAAGATTCGATTCATGATTCATGATTCATGATTCAATTCATTATTCATGATTCATGATTCGATTTATGATTCATGATTCATGATTTAATTCATGATTCATGATTCAAGATTTGATTCATGATTCATGATTCATGATTTAATTCATGATTCATGATTCATGATTAAATTCATGATTCATGATTCGATTCATTATTCATGATTCATGATTCGATTCTTGATTCATTATTCATGATTAAATTCATGATTCATGATTCAATTCATGATTCATGATTCATGATTCATAATTCATGATTCAATTCATGATTCATAATTCATGATTCAATTCATGATTCATTTCATGATTCATGATTCATGATTCAATTCATGATTCATGATTCATGATTCAATTCATGATTCATGAATCAATTTATGATTCATGATTCATGATTCAATTCATGATACATGATTCATGATTCGATTCATGATTCATGATTCCATTCATGATTCAATTCATAATTAATTTCATGATTCATTATTCAGTTCATGATTCATGATTCAATTCATGATTCATCATTCATGATTCAATTCATGATTCATGATTCGATTCATGATTCATGATTCAATTCATGATTCATGATTCATGATTCGATTCATGATTCATGATTCGTTATTCAATTCATGATTCATGATTTGATTCATGATTCGATTCATGATTCGATTCATGATTCATGATTCGATTCATGATTCATGATTCAATTCATGATTCATGATTCAAGATTTGATTCATGATTCATGATTCATGATTAAATTCATAATTCATGATTCATGATTAAATTCATGATTCATGATTCGATTCATTATTCATGATTCATGATTCGATTCTTGATTCAATTCATGATTCATAATTCATGATTCAATTCATGATTCATTTCATGATTCATGATTCATGATTCAATTCATGATTCATGATTCATGATTCAATTCATGATTCATGATTCAATTTATGATTCATGATTCATGATTCAATTCATGATACATGATTCCAGATTCGATTCATGATTCATGATTCCATTCATGATTCAATTCATAATTAATTTCATGATTCATTATTCAGTTCATGATTCATCATTCATGATTCAATTCATGATTCATCATTCATGATTCAATTCATGATTCATGATTCATGATTCGATTCATGATTCATGATTCAATTCATGATTCATGATTCATGATTCGATTCATGATAAATGATTCATGATTCGATTCATGATTCGATTCATAATTCATGATTCATGATTAAATTCATGATTCATGATTCGATTCATAATTCATGATTCATGATTCGATTCATGATTCATGATTCGATTCATGATTCATGATTCGATTCATGATTCCTGATTCGATTCATGATTTAATTCATGATTCATGATTCATTATTCAATTCATGATTCATGATTTGATTCATGATTCGATTCATGATTCATGATTCATGATTCGATTCATGATTCAATTCATGAATTATTTCATGATTCATGTTTCATGATTCAATTCATGATTCAATTCATGATTAATTTTATGATTCATGATTCATGATTCAATTCATGATTCAATTCATGATTCAATTCATTTTTCATGATTCGATTTATGATTCATGAATCATGATTCATGATTCATGATTCAATTCATGATTCATGATTCAATTCTTGATTTATGATTCAATTCATGATTCATGATTCATGATTCATAATTCAATTCATGATTCATTTCATGATTCATGATTCATGAATCATGATTAAATTTCTGATTCATTTCATGATTCATGATTCAATTCATGATTCGATTCATAATTCATGATTCATGATTCAATTCAGGATTAATGATTTAAGATTCGATTCATGATTCATGATTCGATTCATGATTCATGATTCACTTCATGATTCATGATTCATGATTCAATTCATGATTCATGATTCATGATTCGATTCATGATTCATGATTCAATTCATGATTCATGATTCATGATTCGATTCATGATTCAATTCAGGATTCATGATTTATGATTCGATTCATGATTTATGATTTGATTCATAATTCATGATTCAATTAATAATTCATGATTCGATTTATGATTCATGATTCAATTCATGATTCATGAATCATTTCATGATTCATGATTTATGATTCAATTCATGATTCAATTCATGATTCATTTTATGATTCATGATTCAATTCATGATTCAATTCATGATTCATGATTCATGATTCGATTCATGATTCATGATTCAATTCATGATTCATGATTCAATTCATAATTCATGATTCATGATTCAATTCATGATTAAATTCATAATTTAAATTATGATTCATGATTCGATTCTTGATTCATGATTCAATTCATGATTCAATTCATAATTCATGATTCATGATTTGATTCATGATACGATTCATGATTCATGATTCGATTCATGATTCGATTCATGATTCATGATTCATGATTCAATTCATGATTCATGAATTATGATTCGATTCATGATTCATGATTCAATTCATGATTCATGATTTATGATTCGATTCATGATTCAATTCAGGATTCATGATTTATGATTCGATTCATGATTCATCATTCGATTCATAATTCATGATTCATGATTGAATTCATGATTAAATTCATAATTCATGATTCAATTCATGATTCATGATTCGATTCATGATTCAATTCATGATTCAATTCATGAATCATGATTGATTTCATGATTCATGATTTATGATTCAATTCATGATTTGAATTCATGATTCATTTTATGATTCATGATTCATGATTCAATTCATGATTCAATTCATGATTCGATTCATGATTCATGATTTATGATTCAATTCATTATTCATGATTCATGATTCATGATTCGATTCTTGATTCATGATTCATGATTCAATTCATGATTCATGATTTTATTCATGAATCATGAATCATTTCATGATTTGATTCATGATTCATGATTCAATTCATGATTCATGATTCGATTCATGATTCATGATTCATTATTCAATTCATGAATCATGATTCAATTCATGATTCATGATTCAATTCATGATTCATGATTCATGATTCGATTCATGATTCATGATTCAATTCATGATTCAAGATTCCATTCATGATTCATGATTCAATTCATTATTCATGATTTATGATTCAATTCATTATTCATAAATCATGATTCAATTTATGATTCATGATTCAAGATTTGAATCATGATTCATGATTTTTGATTCAATTCATGATTCATGATTCGATTTTTTATTTATGATTCATGATTCGATTCATTATTCATGATTCATGATTCATAATTCGATTCATGATTCATGATTCAATTCATGATTAAATTCATGATTCATGATTCATGATTCAATTCATGATTCAATTCATGATTCATTTTATGATTCATGATTCATGATTCATTATTCAATTCATGATTCATGATTCATGATTCAATTCATTATTCATGATTCATGATTCGATTCATGATTCATGATTCAATTCATGATTCAAGATTTGATTCATGATTCATTTCATTATTCATGATTCATGATTCAATTCATTATTCATGAATCATGATTCAATTGATGATTCATGATTCAAGATTTGAATCATGATTCAAGATTTGAATCATGATTCATGATTCTTGATTCAATTCATGATTCATGATTCGATTCTTTATTTATGATTCATGATTCGATTCATTATTCATGCTTCATGATTCATAATTCGATTCATGATTCATGATTCAATTCATGATTCAATTCATGATTCATTTTATGATTCATGATTCATGATTCAATTCATGATTCAATTCAGGATTCATGATTCATAATTCAATTCATGATTCATGATTCATGATTCATGATTCAATTCATGATTCATGATTCATGATTCGATTCATGCTTCATGTTTCGATTCATGATTCATGATTCATGATTCGATTCATGATTCAATTCAGGATTCATGATTTATGATTCAATTAATGATTCATGATTCAATTCATGATTCATGATTCGATTCATAATTCATGATTCATGATTCATGATTCAATTCATGATTAAATTCATAATTCATTATTCAATTCATGATTCATGATTTGATTCATGATTCATGATTCAATTCATCATTCAATTCATGATTCATGATTCAATTCATCATTCAATTCATGATTCATTTTATGATTCATGATACTTGATTCAATTCATGATTCAATTCATGATTCATGATTCAATTCATGATTCATGATTTGATTCATAATTCATGATTCATTATTCAATTCATGAATCATGATTCAATTCATGAATCATGATTCAATTCATGATTCATGATTCATGATTCGATTCATGATTTATGATTCAAGATTCGATTCATGATTCATGATTCATGATTCAATTCATTATTCATGATTCATGATTCGATTTATGATTCATGATTCATGATTCAATTCATGATTCATGATTCAAGATTTGATTCATAATTCATGATTCATGATTAAATTCATGATTCATGATTAAATTCATGATTCATGATTCGATTCATTATTCATGATTCATGATTCGATTCTTGATTCATTATTCATGATTAAATTCATGATTCATGATTCAATTCATGATTCATAATTCATGATTCAATTCATGATTCATAATTCATGATTCAATTCATGATTCATTTCATGATTCATGATTCATGATTCATGATTCATTTCATGATTCAATTCATGATTCATGATTCATGATTCAATTCATGATTCATGATTCAATTCATGATTCAATTCATGATTCATGATTTATGAATCGATTCATGATTCCATATTTATGATTTGATTCATGATTCATGATTCGATTCATGATTCATGATTTATGATTCGATTCATGATTCAATTCATGATTCATGATTCGATTCATGATTCATGATTCGATTCATGATTCCTGATTCGATTCATGATTCAATTCATGAATTATGATTCGATTCATTATTCATGATTTATGATTCATGATTCGATTCTTGATTCATGATTCATGATTCAATTCATGATTCATGATTCAATTCATGATTCATGATTTTATTCATGATTCATGAATCATTTCATGATTCGATTCATGGGTTATGATTCAATTCATGATTCATGATTCGATTCATGATTCATGATTCATTATTCAATTCATGAATCATGATTCAATTCATGATTCATGATTCAATTCATGATTCATGATTCATGATTCATGATTCATGATTCAATTCATTATTCATGATTCATGATTCGATTCATGATTCATGATTCAATTCATGATTCAAGATTTGATTCATGATTCATTTCATTATTCATGATTCATGATTCAATTCATTATTCATGAATCATGATTCAATTCATGATTCATGATTCAATTCATGATTCATGATTCAAGATTTGAATCATGATTCAAGATTTGAATCATGATTCATGATTCTTGATTCAATTCATGATTCATGATTCGATTCTTTATTTATGATTCATGATTCGATTCATTATTCATGCTTCATGATTCATAATTCGATTCATGATTCATGATTCAATTCATGATTCAATTCATGATTCATTTTATGATTCATGATTCATGATTAAATTCATGATTCAATTCATGATTCAATTCAGGATTCATGATTCATAATTCAATTCATGATTCATGATTCATGATTCATGATTCATGATTCGATTCATGCTTTATGTTTCGATTCATGATTCATGATTCATGATTCGATTCATGATTCAATTCAGGATTCATGATTTATGATTCAATTAATGATTCATGATTCAATTCATGATTCATGATTCGATTCATAATTCATGATTCATGATTCATGATTCAATTCATGATTAAATTCATAATTCATTATTCAATTCATGATTCATGATTTGATTCATGATTCATGATTCAATTCATCATTCAATTCATGATTCATGATTCATGATTCAATTCATGATTCAATTCATGATTCATTTTATGATTCATGATACTTGATTCAATTCATGATTCAATTCATGATTCATGATTCAATTCATGATTCATGATTTGATTCATGATTCATGATTCATTATTCAATTCATGAATCATGATTCATGATTCATGATTCGATTCATGATTCATGATTCATGATTCAATTCATGATTTATGATTCAAGATTCGATTCATGATTCATGATTCATGATTCAATTCATTATTCATGATTCATGATTCGATTTATGATTCATGATTCATGATTTAATTCATGATTCATGATTCAAGATTTGATTCATGATTCATGATTCATGATTTAATTCATGATTCATGATTAAATTCATGATTCATGATTCGATTCATTATTCATGATTCATGATTCGATTCTTGATTCATTATTCATGATTCAATTCATGATTCATGAATCAATTTATGATTCATGATTCATGATTCAATTCATGATACATGATTCATGATTCGATTCATGATTCATGATTCCATTCATGATTCAATTCATAATTAATTTCATGATTCATTATTCAGTTCATGATTCATGATTCATGATTCAATTCATGATTCATCATTCATGATTCAATTCATGATTCATGATTCGATTCATGATTCATGATTCAATTCATGATTCATGATTCATGATTCGATTCATGATAAATGATTCGATTCATGATAAATGATTCATGATTCGATTCATGATTCGATTCATAGTTCATGATTCATGATTAAATTCATGATTCATGATTCGATTCATAATTCATGATTCATGATTCGATTCATGATTCATGATTCGTTATTCAATTCATGATTCATGATTTGATTCATGATTCGATTCATGATTCGATTCATGATTCATGATTCGATTCATGATTCATGATTCAATTCATGATTCATGATTCAAGATTTGATTCATGATTCATGATTCATGATTAAATTCATAATTCATGATTCATGATTAAATTCATGATTCATGATTCGATTCATTATTCATGATTCATGATTCGATTCTTGATTCAATTCATGATTCATAATTCATGATTCAATTCATGATTCATTTCATGATTCATGATTCATGATTCAATTCATGATTCATGATTCATGATTCAATTCATGATTCATGATTCAATTTATGATTCATGATTCAATTCATGATACATGATTCCAGATTCGATTCATGATTCATGATTCCATTCATGATTCAATTCATAATTAATTTCATGATTCATTATTCAGTTCATGATTCATCATTCATGATTCAATTCATGATTCATCATTCATGATTCAATTCATGATTCATGATTCATGATTCGATTCATGATTCATGATTCAATTCATGATTCATGATTCATGATTCGATTCATGATAAATGATTCATGATTCGATTCATGATTCGATTCATAATTCATGATTCATGATTAAATTCATGATTCATGATTCGATTCATAATTCATGATTCATGATTCGATTCATGATTCATGATTCGATTCATGATTCCTGATTCGATTCATGATTTAATTCATGATTCATGATTCATTATTCAATTCATGATTCATGATTTGATTCATGATTCGATTCATGATTCATGATTCATGATTCGATTCATGATTCAATTCATGAATTATTTCATGATTCATGTTTCATGATTCAATTCATGATTCAATTCATGATTAATTTTATGATTCATGATTCATGATTCAATTCATGATTCAATTCATGATTCAATTCATTTTTCATGATTCGATTTATGATTCATGAATCATGATTCATGATTCATGATTCAATTCATGATTCATGATTCAATTCTTGATTTATGATTCAATTCATGATTCATGATTCATGATTCATAATTCAATTCATGATTCATTTCATGATTCATGATTCATGAATCATGATTAAATTTCTGATTCATTTCATGATTCATGATTCAATTCATGATTCGATTCATAATTCATGATTCATGATTCAATTCAGGATTAATGATTTAAGATTCAATTCATGATTCGATTCATGATTCATGATTCACTTCATGATTCATGATTCAATTCATGATTCATGATTCATGATTCGATTCATGATTCATGATTCAATTCATGATTCATGATTCATGATTCGATTCATGGATCAATTCAGGATTCATGATTTATGATTCGATTCATGATTTATGATTTGATTCATAATTCATGATTCATGATTCAATTCATGATTAAATTCATAATTCATGATTCAATTAATAATTCATGATTCGATTTATGATTCATGATTCAATTCATGATTCAATTCATGATTCATGAATCATTTCATGATTCATGATTTATGATTCAATTCATGATTCAATTCATGATTCATTTTATGATTCATGATTCAATTCATGATTCAATTCATGATTCATGATTCGATTCATGATTCATGATTCAATTCATGATTCATGATTCAATTCATAATTCATGATTCATGATTCAATTCATGATTAAATTCATAATTTAATTTATGATTCATGATTCGATTCTTGATTCATGATTCAATTCATGATTCAATTCATGATTCAATTCATAATTCATGATTCATGATTTGATTCCTGATACGATTCATGATTCATGATTCGATTCATGATTCGATTCATGATTCATGATTCAATTCATGATTCATGAATTATGATTCGATTCATGATTCATGATTCAATTCATGATTCATGATTTATGATTCGATTCATGATTCAATTCAGGATTCATGATTTATGATTCGATTCATGATTCATCATTCGATTCATAATTCATGATTCATGATTGAATTCATGATTAAATTCATAATTCATGATTCAATTCATGATTCATGATTCGATTCATGATTCATGATTCAATTCATGATTCAATTCATGAATCATGATTGATTTCATGATTCATGATTTATGATTCAATTCATGATTTGAATTCATGATTCATTTTATGATTCATGATTCATGATTCAATTCATGATTCAATTCATGATTCATGATTCATGATTCAATTCATGATTCATGATTCAATTCATGATTCATGATTCATGATTCATGAATCATGATTCAATTCATGATTTATGATTCATGATTCAATTCATGATTCATGATTCGATTCTTGATTCATGATTCATGATTCAATTAATTATTCATGATTCATGATTCGATTTATGATTCATGATTCATGATTCAATTCATGATTCATGATTAAAGATTTGATTCATGATTCGTTTCATGATTCATGTTTCATGATTCAATTCTTGATACAATAAATGATTCATTTTATGATTCATGATTCATGATTCAATTCATGATTCATGATTCAAGATTCGATCCATGAATTATGATTCATAATTTGATTCATGATTCGATTCATGATTCATTATTCATTTCATGATTCAATTCATGATTCATTTCATGATTCATGTTTCATGATTAAATTCATGATTCAATTCATGATTAAATTCATGATTCAATTCATGATTCATTTTATGATTCATGATTCATGATTCAATTCATGATTCAATTCATGATTCGATTCATGATTCATGAATCATGACTCATGATTCATAATTCAATTCATGATTCATGATTCAATTCATGATTCATGATTCAAGATTCGATTCATGATTCATGATTCATGATTCAATTCATGATTCATGATTCATTTCATGATTTATGATTCGAATTATGAATCATGTTTCATGATTCAATTCATGATTCAATTCATGATTCAATTCATTATTCATGATTCATGATTCGATTTATGATTCATGATTTATGATTCAATTTATGATTCATGATTCAAGATTTGATTCATGATTCATGATTCATGATTCAATTCATGATTCATGATTCAATTCATGATTCATGGTTCAATTCATTATTCATGATTCATGATTCATGATTCGATTCTTGATTCATGATTCATGATTGAATTCATGATTCATGATTCAATTCATGATTCATGATTTTATTCATGATTCATGAATCATTTCATGATTTGATTCTTGATTCATGATTCAATTCATGATTCATGATTCATTTCATGATTCATGATTCAATTCATGATTCATGATTCATGATTCGATTCATGATTCATGATTCAATTCATGATTCAAGATTCCATTCATGATTCATGATTCAATTCATTATTCATGATTCATGATTCAATTCATTATTAATAATTCATGATTGAATTTATGATTCATTATTCAAGATTTGAATCATGATTCATGATTCTTGATTCAATTCATGATTCATGATTCTATTCTTTATTTATGATTCATGATTCGATTCATTATTCATGATTCATGATTCATAATTCGATTCATGATTCATGATTCAATTCATGATTCAATTCATGATTCATGATTCATGATTCAATTCATGATTCAATTTATGATTCATTTTATGATTCATGATTCATGATTCATTATTCAATTCATGATTCAATTCATGATTCAATTCATGATTCATAATTTGATTCATGATTCATGATTCATGATTCAT
The DNA here is from genome assembly GCF_038048845.1 of Mixophyes fleayi. Taxonomy (NCBI): domain Eukaryota; kingdom Metazoa; phylum Chordata; class Amphibia; order Anura; family Limnodynastidae; genus Mixophyes; species Mixophyes fleayi. The sequence goes on along the minus strand of NW_027447981.1, from coordinate 607,491 downwards.
GATTCAATTTATGATTCATGATTCATGATTCATGATTCAATTCATGATTCATGATTCGATTCATGATTCATGATTCGATTCATGATTCATGATTTGATTCATGATTCAATTCAGGATTCATGATTCAATTCAGGATTCATGATTTATGATTCAATTCATGATTCATGATTCAATTCATGATTCATGATTCAATTCATAATTCATGATTCATGATTCAATTCATGATTAAATTCATAATTTAATTAATGATTAATGATTCGATTCTTGATTCATGATTCAATTCATGATTCAATTCATGATTCAATTCATAATTCATGATTCATGATTTGATTCATGATACGATTCATGATTCATGATTCAATTCATGATTCATGATTCACTTCATGATTCATGATTCAATTCATGATTCATGAATTATGATTCGATTCATGATTCATGATTCAATTCATGATTCATGATTTATGATTCGATTCATGATTCATCATTCGATTCATAATTCATGATTCATGATTCAATTCATGATTAAATTCATAATTCATGATTCAAATCATGATTCATGATTCGATTCATGATTCATGATTCAATTCATGATTTAATTCATGAATCATGATTCATTTCATGATTCATGATTTATGATTCAATTCATGATTCAATTCATGATTCATTTTATGATTCATGATTCATGATTCAATTCATGATTCATGATTCAATTCATGATTCATGATTCAATTCATGATTCATGATTCATGATTCATGAATCATGATTCAATTCATGATTTATGATTCATGATTCAATTCATGATTCATGATTCGATTCTTGATTCATGATTCATGATTCAATTAATTATTCATGAATCATGATTCGATTTATGATTCATGATTCATGATTCAATTCATGATTCATGATTAAAGATTTGATTCATGATTCATGATTCGTTTCATTATTCATGATTCGATTCATTATTCATGATTCAATTCATGAATCATGATTCAATTCATAATTCATGAATCATTTCATGATTCGTTACTCATGATTCAATTCATGATTTAAGATTCAATTCATGATTCATGATTCATGATTCATATTTCATGATTCAATTCATAATTCATTTCATGATTCAAGATTCATGATTCAGTTCATGATTCATGATTCATGATTCAATTCATGATTCATGATTCAATTCATGATTCATGATTCAATTTATGATACATGATTCATGATTCGATTCATGATTCATGATTCAATTCATGATTCATGATTCACTTCATGATTCATGATTCAATTCATGATTCATGAATTATGATTCGATTCATGATTCATGATTCAATTCATGATTCATGATTTATGATTCGATTCATGATTCATCATTCGATTCATAATTCATGATTCATGATTCAATTCATGATTAAATTCATAATTCATGATTCAAATCATGATTCATGATTCGATTCATGATTCATGATTCAATTCATGATTTAATTCATGAATCATGATTCATTTCATGATTCATGATTTATGATTCAATTCATGATTCAATTCATGATTCATTTTATGATTCAATTCATGATTCAATTCATGATTCATGATTCATGATTCAATTCATGATTCATGATTCAATTCATGATTCATGATTCATGAATCATGATTCAATTCATGATTTATGATTCATGATTCAATTCATGATTCATGATTCGATTCTTGATTCATGATTCATGATTCAATTAATTATTCATGATTCATGATTCGATTTATGATTCATGATTCATGATTCAATTCATGATTCATGATTAAAGATTTGATTCATGATTCATGATTCGTTTCATTATTCATGATTCGATTCATTATTCATGATTCAATTCATGAATCATGATTCAATTCATAATTCATGAATCATTTCATGATTCGTTACTCATGATTCAATTCATGATTTAAGATTCAATTCATGATTCATGATTCATGATTCATATTTCATGATTCAATTCATAATTCATTTCATGATTCAAGATTCATGATTCAGTTCATGATTCATGATTCATGATTCAATTCATGATTCATAATTCAATTCATGATTCATGATTCAATTTATGATACATGATTCATGATTCGATTCATGATTCATGATTCCATTCATGATTCAATTCATGATTCATGATTCAATTCATGATTCATGATTTGATTCATGATTCATTATTCAATTCATTAATCATGATTCAATTCAAGATTCGATTCATGATTCATGATTCAATTCATTGTTCATGATTCATGATTCGATTTATGATTCATAATTCATGATTCAATTCATGTTTCATGATTCAAGATTTGATTCATGATTCATGATTCATGATTAAATTCATGATTCGATTCATTATTCATGATTCGATTCATTATTCATGATTCATGATTCGATTCTTGATTAATTATTCATGATTCAATTCATGATTCATGATTCATGATTCATAATTCATGATTCAATTCATGATTCATTTCCTGATTCAATTCATGATTTATGATTCATGATTCAATTCATGATTCATGATTCAATTCATGATTCATGATTCAATTCATGATTCATGATTTATGAATATATTCATGATTCATGATTCCATATTTATGATTTGATTCATGATTCATGATTCGATTCATGATTCATGATTTATGATTCGATTCATGATTCAATTCAGGATTCATGATTTATGATTCGATTCATGATTCGATTCATAATTCATGATTCATGATTCAATTCATGATATAATTCATAACTCATGATTCAATTCATGATTCATGATTCGATTCTTGATTCATGATTCAATTCATGATTCAATTCATGATTCATGATTCATTTCATGATTCATTATTTATGATTCAATTCATGATTCATTTTATGATTCATTTTATGATTCATGATTCATGATTTAATTCATGATTCATGATTCGATTCATGATTCATGATTCATTATTGAATTCATGAATCATGATTCAATTCATGATTCATGATTCAATTCATGATTCATGATTCATGATTCATGATTCATGATTCGATTCATGATTCATGATTGAATTCTTGATTCATGATTCAAGATTTGATTCTTGATTCATGATTCAATTCATTATTCATGATTCATGATTCGATTTATGATTCATGATTCATGATTCAATTCATGATTCATGATTAAAGATTTGATTCATAATTCATGATTCATTATTCAATTCATGAATCATGATTCAATTCAAGATTCGATTCATGATTCATGATTCATGATTCAATTCATTGTTCATGATTCATGATTTGATTTATGATTCATAATTCATGATTCAATTCATGTTTCATGATTCAAGATTTGATTCATGATTCATGATTCATGATTAAATTCATGATTCGATTCATTATTCATGATTCATGATTCATGATTCAATTCATGATTCATGATTCATTATTCAATTCATGAATCATGATTCAATTCATGATTCATGATTCAATTCATAATTCATGATTCGATTCATGATTCATGATTCAATTCATGATTCAAGATTCCATTCATGATTCATGATTCAATTCATTATTCATGATTCATGATTCAATTCATTATTCATAATTCATGATTTAATTTATGATTCATTATTCAAGATTTGAATCATGATTCATGATTCTTGATTCAATTCATGATTCATGATTCTATTCTTTATTTATGATTCATGATTCGATTCATTATTCATGATTCATGATTCATAATTCGATTCATGATTCATGATTCAATTCATGATTCAATTCATGATTCATGATTCATGATTCAATTCATGATTCAATTTATGATTCATTTTATGATTCATGATTCATGATTCATTATTCAATTCATGATTCAATTCATGATTCAATTCATGATTCGTAATTTGATTCATGATTCATGATTCAATTTATGATTCATGATTCATGATTCATGATTCAATTCATGATTCATGATTCATGATTCGATTCATGATTCATGATTCGATTCATGATTCATGATTTGATTCATGATTCAATTCAGGATTCATGATTCAATTCAGGATTCATGATTTATGATTCAATTCATGATTCATGATTCAATTCATGATTCATGATTCAATTCATAATTCATGATTCATGATTCAATTCATGATTAAATTCATAATTGAATTCATGATTAATGATTCGATTCTTGATTCATGATTCAATTCATGATTCAATTCATAATTCATGATTCATGATTTGATTCATGATACGATTCATGATTCATGATTCGATTCATGATTCATGATTCACTTCATGATTCATGATTCAATTCATGATTCATGAATTATGATTCGATTCATGATTCATGATTCAATTCATGATTCATGATTTATGATTCGATTCATGATTCATCATTCGATTCATAATTCATGATTCAATTCATGATTAAATTCATAATTCATGATTCAAATCATGATTCATGATTCGATTCATGATTCATGATTCAATTCATGATTTAATTCATGAATCATGATTCATTTCATGATTCATGATTTATGATTCAATTCATGATTCAATTCATGATTAATTTTATGATTCATGATTCATGATTCAATTCATGATTCATGATTCATGATTCAATTCATGATTCATGATTCAATTCATGATTCATGATTCATGATTCATGAATCATGATTCAATTCATGATTTATGATTCATGATTCAATTCATGATTCATGATTCGATTCATGATTCATGATTCATTATTGAATTCATGAATCATGATTCAATTCATGATTCATGATTCAATTCATGATTCATGATTCATGATTCATGATTCATGATTCGATTCATGATTCATGATTGAATTCTTGATTCATGATTCAAGATTTGATTCTTGATTCATGATTCAATTCATTATTCATGATTCATGATTCGATTTATGATTCATGATTCATGATTCAATTCATGATTCATGATTAAAGATTTGATTCATGATTCATGATTCATTATTCAATTCATGAATCATGATTCAATTCAAGATTCGATTCATGATTCATGATTCATGATTCAATTCATTGTTCATGATTCATGATTTGATTTATGATTCATAATTCATGATTCAATTCATGTTTCATGATTCAAGATTTGATTCATGATTCATGATTCATGATTAAATTCATGATTCGATTCATTATTCATGATTCATGATTCAATTCATGATTCATGATTCATTATTCAATTCATGAATCATGATTCAATTCATGATTCATGATTCAATTCATAATTCATGATTCGATTCATGATTCATGATTCAATTCATGATTCAAGATTCCATTCATGATTCATGATTCAATTCATTATTCATGATTCATGATTCAATTCATTATTCATAATTCATGATTTAATTTATGATTCATTATTCAAGATTTGAATCATGATTCATGATTCTTGATTCAATTCATGATTCATGATTCTATTCTTTATTTATGATTCATGATTCGATTCATTATTCATGATTCATGATTCATAATTCGATTCATGATTCATGATTCAATTCATGATTCAATTCATGATTCATGATTCATGATTCAATTCATGATTCAATTTATGATTCATTTTATGATTCATGATTCATGATTCATTATTCAATTCATGATTCAATTCATGATTCAATTCATGATTCGTAATTTGATTCATGATTCATGATTCATGATTCAATTTATGATTCATGATTCATGATTCATGATTCAATTCATGATTCATGATTCAATTCATGATTCATGATTCGATTCATGATTCATGATTTGATTCATGATTCAATTCAGGATTCATGATTCAATTCAGGATTCATGATTTATGATTCAATTCATGATTCATGATTCAATTCATGATTCATGATTCAATTCATGATTCATGATTCAATTCATAATTCATGATTCATGATTCAATTCATGATTAAATTCATAATTGAATTCATGATTAATGATTCGATTCTTGATTCATGATTCAATTCATGATTCAATTCATGATTCAATTCATAATTCATGATTCATGATTTGATTCATGATACGATTCATGATTCATGATTCGATTCATGATTCATGATTCACTTCATGATTCAATTCATGATTCATGAATTATGATTCGATTCATGATTCATGATTCAATTCATGATTCATGATTTATGATTCGATTCATGATTCATCATTCGATTCATAATTCATGATTCAATTCATGATTAAATTCATAATTCATGATTCAAATCATGATTCATGATTCGATTCATGATTCATGATTCAATTCATGATTTAATTCATGAATCATGATTCATTTCATGATTCATGATTTATGATTCAATTCATGATTAAATTCATAATTCATGATTCAAATCATGATTCATGATTCGATTCATGATTCATGATTCAATTCATGATTTAATTCATGAATCATGATTCATTTCATGATTCATGATTTATGATTCAATTCATGATTCAATTCATGATTAATTTTATGATTCATGATTCATGATTCAATTCATGATTCAATTCATGATTCATGATTCAATTCATGATTCATGATTCAATTCATGATTCATGATTCATGAATCATGATTCAATTCATGATTTATGATTCATGATTCAATTCATGATTCATGATTCGATTCTTGATTCATGATTCATGATTCAATTAATTATTCATGATTCATGATTCGATTTATGATTCATGATTCAATTCATGATTCATGATTAAAGATTTGATTTATGATTCATGATTCGTTTCATTATTCATGATTCGATTCATTATTCATGATTCAATTCATGAATCATGATTCAATTCATAATTCATGAATCATTTCATGATTCGTGACTCATGATTCAATTCATGATTTAAGATTCAATTCATGATTCATGATTCAAATTTCATGATTCAATTCATAATTCATTTCATGATTCAAGATTCATGATTCAGTTCATGATTCATGATTCATGATTCAATTCATGATTCAATTCATGATTCATGATTCAATTCATGATACATGATTCATGATTCGATTCATGATTCATGATTCCATACATGATTCAATTCATAATTCATTTCATTATTCATGATTCATGATTCAATTCATGATTCAATTCATGATTCATGATTCAATTCATGATTCATGATTTGATTCATGATTCATGATTCATTATTCAATTCATGAATCATGATTCAATTCAAGATTCGATTCATGATTCATGATTCATGATTCAATTCATTGTTCATGATTCATGATTCGATTTATGATTCATAATTCATGATTCAATTCATGTTTCATGATTCAAGATTTGATTCATGATTCATGATTCATGATTAAATTCATGATTCGATTCATTATTCATGGTTCATGATTCGATTCATTATTCATGATTCATGATTCGATTCTTGATTAATTATTCATGATTCAATTCATGATTCATGATTCATAATTCATGATTCAATTCATGATTCATTTCCTGATTCAATTCATGATTTATGATTCATGATTCAATTCATGATTCATGATTCAATTCATGATTCATGATTTATGAATATATTCATGATTCATGATTCCATATTTATGATTTGATTCATGATTCATGATTCAATTCAGGATTCATGATTTATGATTCGATTCATGATTCATGATTCGATTCATAATTCATGATTCATGATTCAATTCATGATTAAATTCATAACTCATGATTCAATTCATGATTCATGATTCGATTCTTGATTCATGATTCAATTCATGATTCAATTCATGATTCATGATTCATTTCATGATTCATTATTTATGATTCAATTCATGATTCAATTCATGATTCATTTTATGATTCATGATTCATGATTTAATTCATGATTCATGATTCGATTCATGATTCATGATTCATTATTGAATTCATGAATCATGATTCAATTCATGATTCATGATTCAATTCATGATTCATGATTCATGATTCGATTCATGATTCATGATTGAATTCTTGATTCATGATTCAAGATTTGATTCTTGATTCATGATTCATGATTCAATTCATTATTCATGATTCATGATTCGATTTATGATTCATGATTCATGATTCAATTCATGATTCATGATTAAAGATTTGATTCATGATTCATGATTCATGATTCATGATTCGATTCATGATTCATGATTCAATTCATGATTCAAGATTCCATTCATGATTCATGATTCAATTCATTATTCATGATTCATGATTCAATTCATTATTCATAATTCATGATTGAATTTATGATTCATTATTCAAGATTTGAATCATGATTCATGATTCTTGATTCAATTCATGATTCATGATTCTATTCTTTATTTATGATTCATGATTCGATTCATTATTCATGATTCATGATTCATAATTCGATTCATGATTCATGATTCAATTCATGATTCAATTCATGATTCATGATTCATGATTCAATTTATGATTCAATTTATGATTCATTTTATGATTCATGATTCATGATTCATTATTCAATTCATGATTCAATTCATGATTCAATTCATGATTCATAATTTGATTCATGATTCATGATTCATGATTCAATTTATGATTCATGATTCATGATTCATGATTCAATTCATGATTCATGATTCATGATTCGATTCATGATTCATGATTCGATTCATGATTCATGATTTGATTCATGATTCAATTCAGGATTCATGATTCAATTCAGGATTCATGATTTATGATTCAATTCATGATTCATGATTCAATTCATAATTCATGATTCATGATTTAATTCATGATTAAATTCATAATTTAATTCATGATTAATGATTCGATTCTTGATTCATGATTCAATTCATGATTCAATTCATGATTCAATTCATAATTCATGATTCATGATTTGATTCATGATACGATTCATGATTCATGATTCGATTCATGATTCATGATTCACTTCATGATTCATGATTCAATTCATGATTCATGAATTATGATTCGATTCATGATTCATGATTCAATTCATGATTCATGATTTATGATTCGATTCATGATTCATCATTCGATTCATAATTCATGATTCATGATTCAATTCATGATTAAATTCATAATTCATGATTCAAATCATGATTCATGATTCGATTCATGATTCATGATTCAATTCATGATTTAATTCATGAATCATGATTCATTTCATGATTCATGATTTATGATTCAATTCATGATTCAATTCATGATTCATTTTATGATTCATGATTCATGATTCAATTCATGATTCAATTCATGATTCAATTCATGATTCATGATTCATGATTCAATTCATGATTCATGATTCATGAATCATGATTCAATTCATGATTTATGATTCATGATTCAATTCATGATTCATGATTCGATTCTTGATTCATGATTCATGATTCAATTAATTATTCATGATTCATGATTCGATTTATGATTCATGATTCATGATTCAATTCATGATTCATGATTAAAGATTTGATTCATGATTCATGATTCATGATTCAATTCATGATTCATGATTAAAGATTTGATTCATGATTCATGATTCGTTTCATTATTCATGATTCGATTCATTATTCATGATTCAATTCATGAATCATGATTCAATTCATAATTCATGAATCATTTCATGATTCGTGACTCATGATTCAATTCATGATTTAAGATTCAATTCATGATTCATGATTCATGATTCATATTTCATGATTCAATTCATAATTCATTTCATGATTCAAGATTCATGATTCAGTTCATGATTAATGATTCATGATTCAATTCATGATTCATGATTCAATTCATGATTAATGATTCAATTCATGATACATGATTCATGATTCGATTCATGATTCATGATTCCATTCATGATTCAATTCATAATTCATTTCATTATTCATGATTCATGATTCAATCCATTATTCAATTCATGATTCATGATTCAATTCATGATTCATGATTTGATTCATGATTCATGATTCATTATTCAATTCATGAATCATGATTCATGATTCAATTCATGATTAAATTTATAACTCATGATTCAATTCATGATTCATGATTCGATTCTTGATTCATGATTCAATTCATGATTCAATTCATGATTCATTTTATGATTCATGATTCATGATTTAATTCATGATTCATGATTCATTATTGAATTCATGAATCATGATTCAATTCATGATTCATGATTCAATTCATGATTCATGATTCATGATTCATGATTCGATTCATGATTCATGATTGAATTCTTGATTCATGATTCAAGATTTGATTCTTGATTCATGATTCATGATTCAATTCATTATTCATGATTCATGATTCGATTTATGATTCATGATTCAATTCATGATTCATGATTAAAGATTTGATTCATGATTCATGATTCATTATTCAATTCATGAATCATGATTCAATTCAAAATTCGATTCATGATTCATGATTCATGATTCAATTCATTGTTCATGATTCATGATTCGATTTATGATTCATAATTCATGATTCAATTCATGTTTCATGATTCAAGATTTGATTCATGATTCATGATTAATGAATAAATTCATGATTCGATTCATTATTCATGATTCATGATTCATGATTCTATTCTTTATTTATGATTCATGATTCGATTCATTATTCATGATTCATGATTCATAATTCGATTCATGATTCATGATTCAATTCATGATTCAATTCATGATTCATGATTCATGATTCAATTCATGATTCAATTTATGATTCATTTTATGATTCATGATTCATGATTCATTATTCAATTCATGATTCAATTCATGATTCAATTCATGATTCATAATTTGATTCATGATTCATGATTCAATTTATGATTCATGATTCATGATTCATGATTCAATTCATGATTCATGATTCATGATTCGATTCATGATTCATGATTCGATTCATGATTCATGATTTGATTCATGATTCAATTCAGGATTCATGATTCAATTCAGGATTCATGATTTATGATTCAATTCATGATTCATGATTCAATTCATGATTCATGATTCAATTCATAATTCATGATTCATGATTCAATTCATGATTAAATTCATAATTTAATTCATGATTAATGATTTGATTCTTGATTCATGATTCAATTCATGATTCAATTCATGATTCAATTCATAATTCATGATTCATGATTTGATTCATGATACGATTCATGATTCATGATTCGATTCATGATTCATGATTCACTTCATGATTCATGATTCAATTCATGATTCATGAATTATGATTCGATTCATGATTCATGATTCAATTCATGATTCATGATTTATGATTCGATTCATGATTCATCATTCGATTCATAATTCATGATTCAATTCATGATTCATTTTATGATTCATGATTCATGATTCAATTCATGATTCAATTCATGATTCATGATTCAATTCATGATTCATGATTCAATTCATGATTCATGATTCATGATTCATGAATCATGATTCAATTCATGATTTATGATTCATGATTCAATTCATGATTCATGATTCGATTCTTGATTCATGATTCATGATTCAATTAATTATTCATGATTCATAATTCGATTTATGATTCATGATTCATGATTCAATTCATGATTCATGATTAAAGATTTGATTCATGATTCGTTTCATTATTCATGATTCGATTCATTATTCATGATTCAATTCATGAATCATGATTCAATTCATGAATCATGATTCAATTCATAATTCATGAATCATTTCATGATTCGTGACTCATGATTCAATTCATGATTTAAGATTCAATTCATGATTCATGATTCATGATTCATATTTCATGATTCAATTCATAATTCATTTCATGATTCAAGATTCATGATTCAGTTCATGATTCATGATTCAATTCATGATTCATGATTCAATTCATGATTCATGATTCCATTCATGATTCAATTCATAATTCATTTCATTATTCATGATTCATGATTCAATCCATGATTCAATTCATGATTCAATTCATGATTCATGATTTGATTCATGATTCATGATTCATTATTCAATTCATGAATCATGATTCAATTCAAGATTCGATTCATGATTCATGATTCATGATTCAATTCATTGTTCATGATTCATGATTCGATTTATGATTCATAATTCATGATTCAATTCATGTTTCATGATTCAAGATTTGATTCATGATTCATGATTCATGATTAAATTCATGATTCGATTCATTATTCATGATTCATGATTCGATTCATTATATATGATTCATGATTCGATTCTTGATTAATTATTCATGATTCAATTCATGATTCATGATTCATGATTCATAATTCATGATTCAATTCATGATTCATTTCCTGATTCAATTCATGATTTATGATTCATGATTCAATTCATGATTCATGATTCAATTCATGATTCATGATTCAATTCATGATTCATGATTTATGAATATATTCATGATTCATGATTCCATATTTATGATTTGATTCATGATTCATGATTCAATTCAGGATTCATGATTTATGATTCGATTCATGATTCATGATTCGATTCATAATTCATGATTCACGATTCAATTCATGATTAAATTCATAACTCATGATTCAATTCATGATTCATGATTCGATTCTTGATTCATGATTCAATTCATGATTCAATTCATGATTCATGATTCATTTCATGATTCATTATTTATGATTCAATTCATGATTCAATTCATGATTCATTTTATGATTCATGATTCATGATTTAATTCATGATTCATGATTCGATTCATGATTCAAGATTCATTATTGAATTCATGAATCATGATTCAATTCATGATTCATGATTCAATTCATGATTCATGATTCATGATTCATGATTCGATTGATGATTCATGATTGAATTCTTGATTCATGATTCAAGATTTGATTCTTGATTCATGATTCATGATTCAATTTATTATTCATGATTCATGATTCGATTTATGATTCATGATTCATGATTCAATTCATGATTCATGATTAAAGATTTGATTCATGATTCATGATTCATTATTCAATTCATGAATCATGATTCAATTCAAGATTCGATTCATGATTCATGATTCATGATTCAATTCATTGTTCATGATTCATGATTCGATTTATGATTCATAATTCATGATTCAATTCATGTTTCATGATTCAAGATTTGATTCGTGATTCATGATTCATGATTAAATTCATGATTCGATTCATTATTCATGATTCATGATTCGATTCATTATTCATGATTCATGATTCGATTCTTGATTAATTATTCATGATTCAATTCATGATTCATGATTCATGATTCATAATTCATGATTCAATTCATGATTCATTTCCTGATTCAATTCATGATTTATGATTCATGATTCAATTCATGATTCATGATTCAATTCATGATTCATGATTCAATTCATGATTCATGATTTATAAATATATTCATGATTCATGATTCATGATTCGATTCATGATTCATGATTCATGATTCGATTCATGATTCAATTCAGGATTCATGATTTATGATTCGATTCATGATTCATGATTCGATTCATAATTCATGATTCATGATTCAATTCATGATTAAATTCATAACTCATGATTCAATTCATGATTCATGATTCGATTCTTGATTCATGATTCAATTCATGATTCAATTCATGATTCATGATTCATTTCATGATTCATTATTTATGATTCAATTCATGATTCAATTCATGATTCATTTTATGATTCATGATTCATGATTCAATTCATGATTCATGATTCGATTCATGATTCATGATTCATTATGGACTTGGGGCCTCCATCCCCTTAATCCGGCCCTGGTCACAGTACGCAAACTACCAAAACAAAAAATGGCACAAAGAGGGATATTGTCAGAGCTTTTATACACTGAATGGGCAGGGATTTTATTAAGCACTTCAATTACACTTAATCCTTTTGTTTCCCAGCCAAACACACTGTACGTACATGCTTATATTTGTCAGTAAAGGTATACAGGGTTAAAACTTGGAATTCTCCTGTTATATCGCAGGCCCTGTGTCTGTGTCTCCTTTTATGGTATCTCATGAGTAAGTGCTCTAGGAATGTTTGTGGGAGCTGACTGTAACTGTGCAGGGAGACTCCAGAGTGCAATATTATGTGCGCATTTATGTGTAACTAGATCTGCTAGTGTAAAACTACTTATAGGTGTACAAACCGACAAGTGTGTAGTCAAATGTCCCAAAGTACACATATATACAGAACGTTGTGACCGTAGAAAGCAACAACATAGGCGGTACACTTTGCTTGCGAGCCAAAAAATCTAAGCATATTACGTGTGACACTGTCTCTGCAGACCTTGGAGCACTACGCTCATCATCATCATCATCATCATTTATTTATTTATATAGCGCCACTGATTCTGCAGCGCTGTACAGAGAACTCATTCACATCAGTCCCTGCCCCATTGGAGCTTAGAGTCTAAATTCCCTAACATACACACACACTGAGAGAGATACTAAACGACAGAATAAAAGAAAGAAGAGAAATTTGCATCATCCTTTTTCTGTTTGTATCTTTTTTATTATTATTATTATTATTATTATTATTATTATTATTGTTATTATTCTTTTTTCACTACCATGCTATTTGTCTATATGAATTAATGGTATACTGCATTTTGGTACACTTTGTTGTGTATAGCCATATTGGAAACAAAATTGCTATTTGGAAACAGATTCATTAAGGAAAGTTAAGCAAAAAATTGAGTAAGTTTTCTTAAGTTTAAAAAATGTAGCAATACAAGGGGTGCAAATTAATTTATTGTTTTGCACATAAGGAAAATACTGTCTGTGTTTTCACGTAGCACACAAATACTTGCTAGCTTATTTGTACATTGAAATTTAAAGTTGATCTAGAACATGCACTACCCCAAATATAAATCTGCAATCACATTTTAAATTTACTTCCCCATGTAATGCAACATGGTTTTGCCTTATTTACTTACTTTTGTTTAACTTTCCTTAACAAATCAGGCCTATTGTCTCTATTAACTTTTATAATAAGGGCATAACGTGGCTAAACTCAGATCTTACTTTAATACTATTTGGTCACACATCTAGGGGTAAATGTATCAAGCTGAGAGTTTTCCTGCGGATTTGAAAAGTGGAGATGTTGCCTATAGCAACCAATCAGATTCTAGCTATCATTTTGTAGAATGTACTAAATAAATCATAGCTAGAATCTGATTGGTTTTTCAAACCCGCCGGAAAGCTCTCAGCTTGATACATTTACCCCCTAGTCTATAATTACTTAAAGAAAACACTAGGAGAGAGGGCCCTGCTCATGAAATCTTGCATTCCAAAGGGGAGGGGAAATTCAAATACATGATACCAGATTTACACTGCTAAACTAAGCTCCTAATGTGGCCCCACAAGAGTTCTTTCAACAGATCGTTCAATTGTTAATGCAAAAGTATAAGCTTCTTCATTGGGGGAATAAAGACCCCAGATTGGACAAGTCACCTGTCCCAGTCAACTCTAGGCCCCAGTTCGGGCCAGTTTTCTCGATTCATTTGTAGATATTTTCGAGAATAGATTACTTCCTGGGCATTGTTGAAATTCTTGAAACCAATATATTGTATATATTAATATCAGATCATGTTCAGATTTCTTTTAGAATCCGGATGCCTCTGTCTGGGGCAAATACCTGCTTTTGGAGGTTCCCCTCCTATTTGCACCAATCCAAACACTTCCAACATTATTTTAAGAGCAAATATAGAGCATTTGGTTGATAACATAGAGCATTTGTATAACCAAATCCTTTTTGGGGGAAGTAATCAAAAGTAGTAATGCAGGGTGACACCATAGTTTATGATTCCATTGCAATAGAGAAAATAGAGACAAGCACAAATCTCTTCATCAGGCCATGTCAAGCGGCTAGAGTGCCTATCCAACTGAGACATTTTTAGACAGATATACAGGTAGGTCAACTTCTGGAAAGATATTTGCTTTCCCAAACTAGACCAAGATCCCAAACTAAGCACAACACTTTATACCATTACTCTTCTTATGCTAGACTCCAACATCCTAGCTAACATTATGGCTAGAAGATGTGAGGCCATCCTCCCCTTGCCACTTACATAACACTAGGTAAGCTTTGCAGTAGGTTGGCACTCAGTAAATGTTACCCATACAGCAATAGCAGCGGAGATATCATTGTCACCGCTCCCTAAAACCACCTAATGCTCCGCAGGTGAGATGCACACAAAGCCTTTGGCGCGGTCTCATCGCTATATTTATATGAAGTACTTGACCGCAAGAGGATACTTTTATGGCTAGATGAGAGTTTTATGACACACCACTTCTTGGGGGTAAAATGTGTAAATGTCATGAGACACCCGTCCGTGTGGTCCCATGTCTCCAATGCTCTTCAATATAGCAATTGAGCCTATGTTATGAGTTTTACAGGACTGGCCTTTGTTGCAGGACATGCAGACTGGGAACAAGATGATATAATTTTATATACATCTAACCCAGAGGAGTCACTGTGCCCACAATTGGAAAGGATTGAGAAGTTTGGTCTCAGGATTTACAGTAAACTTTGGTGAATCAAATGCGCTCCTATTGAGAAAAGGCTGTACACACCCCTACTGGGCCAGAGATACTATGGGTAAGTGGGCAAGCAATGCTTTTACATATCTAGGTATACAATTGCTAAAAAAACTGTGTTCAATTGTACAAACTAAATGTTACAAAGGCTACAGTAGATATGAATAGAGAGGGACAGGCTCATACTCTGATTGTCTTATATGGGGAGAGTAATGATTTAATTTCCTAAACTGCTCTATCCCTTCAACATTACCAATATGTTTAACATGCAAATATATCTTAGGCATAAACTCGCCATTCCGCAATTTTATTTGTGAAAATAAGAAGCATAGACTACAGCAAGTTAAATCAAATGGTGGTATAAATGTCCCTAATATTGTGCTGTATAATCAAACAGCACTCTTGAGATAGCTTAGAGGGTAGAGATACACTAATACATCTTTGGAACAAAATGTTTTGCCCGAAAAAAGTTTAATTGCCTTTTACGTACACTTTACTTCACTTACATGATCAGGAGGTTCCACACAAGCTCTTCAGATCCCTTTTAAGGACCATGAGAAAGGTTTGGCATATATTTAGATACAAACACTTATAGCCTATATACCCCCCAATTTTCAAGATGATGTGGCAGCCTGCCCCTTACTCTGCGGGGAAAGGAAAAACTTATAGATAGATCAAGTAAGAAACCCTTGACCTTCACACAGGATCGGAGAGACATGAAATTATTACACCATTCGGCCTAGCCTTTCTACAGGCCCAACATTATGCTAGTGGCATAGTAAGGGCACTTTCACAATCTGGCTGGAGCAATCACCTGGATACTTTATTAACTAGTTACCCCCCAAAATATAAGGTGATTTATAACTTTTTTGTTAAATTTGATTATGAAAAATCATTATTGAAGATTACACAATCTAGGGAATATTTCCAAATTTCGTCTATAGACATTTTACTCCACTCATTAGAGTATTCAATTAGAATCCTTCTGGTGGCAACATATATGGAAATGTTTTTAAATATTTAGCACACGGCTTACTTATCTCCACATTGCTGCTTTACAATTGGACTGACAGATGCGGATCCCATCCATTCCATATGGGAATACCCAACTTTTCTGGACCAGGATTTGGAGATTAGTCAATTGCCTCCCTCTGACCCCAAAACATGAAAAGGAAGCAAAAAGTTTTTGTAAGTAACATCTGCAGCTGCTAGGAAAATGTGCTCCAAATGTGGGTCCAGAATCTGCCTCAATCCCTATCGCTGTTTCAGGAGAAATTTTTCATATATTTTATAGGGATTGGCTAGAAGTATCACTTCAAATTTTCAAACAGATGGAAAGTTTTTTGAAACATGGGAATACTTCATTGATATTCTTCCTACTTCTACATAAGAAAAGGTCTGGAAGTACTTTCACCACACCATTTGGTACAAAACGCGTCTATGCGCACAAGGCCCATCAATATCTCTGTGAATCTCGCATCATAAGCTACATTAATTCCTGCGCATTTCGCACAGATCACATCATCGTTAAACACATATTAATATTAGCTTATATGAGTCAAGGAGGAATCTACAATAAAGGAAAATATATATTTAACACCCCCTCTGGTGTTGTTATTGATGCCTCCCAGTGGCTGAGTGTGTGGCTCGGCACTAGGACCCAGAGGAGACAAAGCAGGATGGTTGCTTAGCAACAAGGCTGGTAGGGGAGGATAAGAACCTGTGTGGAGAAGCAGTGTGACAGTTGGTGGAAGACATCTTGTAAGCCAGGAGATAGGAGGGAGGTCCCAGGTCCTTTGCTAGTGAAGGTGGTGTGCAGCTCATGCCTCCAGGACACAATTATTTATTTCAGCCCTTAGTGTCATGTCCATAGGAGGATCTACACCACCAGGCAGACCATGGTATATAGTAAAACATTGTGTATTTTTCTTCTCAGTTTGTGCTAGAGGTCATAAACTTATTTTTACTTGTTTTTATCATGTAGCACACAAATATCAACTTTAAATTTCAGTGTACAAATAAGCTATCAAGTATTTGTGTGTTACATGAAAAAACAGTCAGTATTTAACTTATGTGCAAAACAGAATACTAATTTGCACTAGGGATGAGCGCACTCGGATTTCTGAAATCCGAGCCCACCCGAACGTTGCAGATCCGAGTCGGATCCGAGACAGATCCGGGTATTGGCGCCAAATTCAAATCTGAAACTGAGGCTCTGACTCATAATCCCGTTGTCGGATCTCGCGATACTCGGATCCTATAAATTCCCCGCTAGTCGCCGCCATCTTCACTCGGGCATTGATCAGGGTAGAGGGAGGGTGTGTTAGGTGGTGCTCTGTCCTGTTAGATCTCGTGCTGTGCTGTGCTGTGCTGTGCTGTTTAGTGCTGTGCTGTGCTGTTTAGTTCTGTGCTGTGCTGTGCTGTGCTGTGTTCTGCAGTATCAGTCCAGTGGTGCTGTGTGCTGTGCTCTGTCCTTCTGAGGTCAGTGGTGCTGCTGGGTCCTGTGCTGTGTCCTGTTCAGTCCAGTGGTGCTGTGTCCTGTGCTCTGTGCTTCTAAGGGCATAGTTATTTCCCCATTATTCCCAAGTTTTTTAAAAAAAAAAAAAAAAAGTAAAAAAAATAAAAAAATAAAAAAATTAAAAAAAAAAAATATAATTATAACCAAATTTGCAAAACCAATCCAGCAGTATAAGTCCATTGGTACTGCAATATTACAAAGTTCACACATTCTGCAGTATCAGTCCATTGGTGCTGTGTCCTGTGCTCTGTCCTGCTGAGTTCCGTAGTGCTGCTGGGTCCTGTGCCGTGTCCTGTTCAGTCCAGTGGTGCTGTGTCCTGTGCTTCTAAGGGCATAGTTATTTCCCCATTATTCCCAAGTTTTTAAAAAATAAAAAAAAAGTAAAAAAAAATAAAAAATAAAAAATTAAAAAAAAATATATATAATTATAACCAAATTTGCAAAACCAATCCAGCAGTATAAGTCCATTGGTACTGCAATATTACCAAGTTCACACATTCTGCAGTATCTTGTGCTACATATAATGGAGACCAAAAATTTGGAGGATAAAGTAGGGAAAGATCAAGACCCACTTCCTCCTAATGCTGAAGCTGCTGCCACTAGTCATGACATAGACGATGAAATGCCATCAACGTCGTCTGGCAAGCACGATGCCCAATCTCCTAGTACAGGGCATGTAAAATCCAAAAAGCCCAAGTTCTCAAAAAACAGCAAAAAAAGAAACTTAAAATCATCTGAGGAGAAACGTAAAGTTGGCAATATGCCAATTACGACACGTAGTGGCAAGGAACGGCTTAGGCCCTGGCCCGTGTTCATGACTAGTGGTCCAGCTTCACCCAAGGATCTAAGCCCTCCCCCCCCCCCTACAAAAAATTTAAGAGAGTTATGCTGTCAGCAACAACAACAAAACAGCAAAGAACTCTGCCTTCTAAACAGATGACATCACAAATCCCCAAGGCGAGTCCAAGGGTGGTGTTGGTTGTGAACCCTGACCTTCCCATCACTGTACGGGAAGAGGTGACTCCATCCAGCATTTGCAGCACGCCCTCTGCATATGCTGGAAGGATCACCCACAGTCCAGTTACAGATTTGGCTAATGAAGGTGTGAATGTTGTACACTGGGAGGAGGATATTGATGTAGCTGGCGCTGAGGAGGATGTTGATGATTATGATGCAGACAGATACCAAATTGCCTTTCTCAATTTCTATTTATATTCTAGATTATATAACGGCTGAAAAGTTTTCTGTTTTACTCCTAGTGGAGAGGGGATCTGATGCAGACAGATACCAAACTGCCTTTGTCCATTTCTTTGTATATTTGAATTTCTAGTTCTACAGTCTATGCAGGCTGCTTTATTTATATTCAACTACAAGTGTAGGGCGAGGGGGGGGGGGGCATAGATAGCCACCAAAGTAACGTGGTCCATTTAATTTCACTTTCTTGCTCCTCAGTCTGTGCAGCCTGCTTTTTTTATCTTCAAAGTATTTATATTTACAAGCCTTGCAATCTAAATTAACTAGAGGTAGTGACGTGGTAGAACTCCAAAAGGCAGTTTGGAAGCCCCTGTACAAACTGGCTCTATTTTTTAACTGAGTTGTCCCCCCTCCAGTGTGTACTCGGAAAGAGTTTTTAGTGCAGCGGGGAACCTGGTCAGTGAGCGGCGAAGGAGGTTGCTTCCTCACAACGTTGAAAAAATGATGTTTATAAAAATGAATAATCAATTCCTCAATGAAGTACAGCACTGCCCTCCAGACAGTACAGAGGGACTGTGGTTGTGGAGTCCAGCGGGGACGAATTGATAATGTGTGAGGAGGAGGAAGTACACACTGTAGGGGGAGAGGAATCAGAGGTTGAGGATGAGGACGACATCTTTCCTCAGTAGAGCCTGTTTAGTTTGTACAGGGAGAGATGAATTGTTTTATTGGTGTGGGGGCCCAAACAAACCAATCATTTCAGCCACAGTTGTTTGGTAGGCCCTGTCGCTGAAATGATTGGTTTGTTAAAGTGTGCATGTCCTATTTCAACAACATAAGGGTGGGTGGGAGGGCCCAAGGACAATTCCATCTTGCAACTTTTTTTTTGGCATTATGTGACCATTCAACAGTCGTTTGCCATGTTCAAAAAGTAAAAGAAAATGCCAACAAATTCAATAAATTAAATCAAAAGTTAAATGCCCTGTCATTATTTAAAACAAGAGGTTTTGACGTGCTAGAATTAGTGTAGTGTTAAGATGTTATAAACACTACACTTGGAAATTGGAGGAGGTAATGTGGCCCCGGTATCAAATTGGGTACCGGGGCCACCCCACTACGCAGTCCAGATACTTGTTTGGTGGAATTCAGACCAGTTGAGGGTGTATTTATTTTATTGTGGCCCCGGTATCAAAATGGGTACCGGGGCCACCCCACTACGCAGTCCAGATACTTGTTTGGTGGAATTCAGACCAGTTGAGGGTTTTATTATTATATTGTGGGGACCACTCTATCTATACCACACTACAACTCTATACCACTCTATTTAATACTTTAATTCTATTTAATACTTTAATTCTATTTAATACTTTAATTCTATTACTAATTACCATAAAGAGGAACTGCCGCTTCTATTTAATACTTTAATTCTATTAGTAGTTACCATAAAGAGGAACAAAATAAACCAATTTTACCAAAAGTATAATATGACTTAGACTTACAAACACTACACTTGAAAGATGGTGCCTTTAAATGAAAAAGTCAGTCTTCATTGCACGACTATGTGCAACAGGGACAGTTTTTTGGTTTACAAAGTCAACCAATAACACTTCGACCCTGTCTGTCTTTAACATACTTGATGGGATCTCAATGACGAATTGTCTGTACCATGTTTGGAGGAGGTATTGTGGCCCCGGTATCAAATTGGGTACCGGGGCCACCCCACTACGCAGTCCAGATACTTGTTTGGTGGAATTCAGACCAGTTGAGGGTGTATTTATTTTATTGTGGCCCCGGCACCAAATTTACTACCCGGGCCACTCCACTGTGCAGTCCATATTTAGGTGTATCAGATATTAAACAACGGTGACAGTTGATGCCCAATTTTTTAATTATATTGTGGCCTCGGTACCAAATTGTGTACGGGGGCCACCACACTACGCAGTCCATACCCTTTTTTGGTGGAATTCTGACACGTGGAGGGTTTTTTAATTATATTGTGGCCTCGGTACCAAATTGTGTACCGGGGCCACCACACTACGCAGTCAAGATAGATAGATGCGTATCATAGATAAAGTACATTCAGTGGTGTGGGGCAAATTGAAAAATATTCAAAATGCACTGACATTATCAAAAACAAGAGGTTGTCACACGCTAAAACTCCAACATGTATATGATGGAGAGGATGGAGGAGCAGCCGTATGTGCAGTGTAATGCAGACCTGTTGAAGGTTTTTTATATATTTTATTGTGGTGCCCAGTGCCCACTCCTCTACGCAGTCCAGGTACATTTATTGGTGCGAATCATAAAAGTTCAGGGTTTTTAATATATATTGTGGTGACCCACTCCTCTACGCAGTCCAGGTACATTTATTGGTGCGATTCATAAAAGTTCAGGGTTTTTAATATATTGTGGTGACCCACTCCTCTACGCAGTCCAGGTACATTTATTGGTGCGATTCATAAAAGTTCAGGGTTTTTAATATATATTGTGGTGACCCACTCCTCTATGCAGTCCAGGTACATTTATTGGTGCGATTCATAAAAGTTCAGGGTTTTTAATATATTGTGGTGACCCACTCCTCTAAGCAGTCCAGGTACATTTATTGGTGCGATTCATAAAAGTTCAGGGTTTTTAATATATTGTGGTGACCCACTCCTCTACGCAGTCCAGGTACATTTATTGGTGCGAATCATAAAAGTTCAGGGTTTTTAATATATATTGTGGTGACCCACTCCTCTACGCAGTCCAGGTACATTTATTGGTGCGAATCACACAAGTTGATGGTTTTCTTATTATATATATTGTGGTGACCCACTCCTCTACGCAGTCCAGATACATTTATTGGTGCGAATCATAAAAGTTCAGGGTTTTTAATATATATTGTGGTGACCCACTCCTCTACGCAGTCCAGGTACAATTATTGGTGCGATTCATAAAAGTTCAGGGTTTTTAATATATTGTGGTGACCCACTCCTCTACGCAGTCCAGGTACATTTATTGGTGCGATTCATAAAAGTTCAGGGTTTTTAATATATTGTGGTGACCCACTCCTCTACGCAGTCCAGGTACATTTATTGGTGCGATTCATAAAAGTTCAGGGTTTTTAATATATATTGTGGCTATAACACACCTCGGGAGAATGGCAGACTTTTGGGGTGGAGCCTTGTAATTCAAGTTTATAACATTCTCCCGAGGTGTGTTATAGCCACAATATATATTAAAAACCCTGAACTTTTATGAATCGCATTATGCCACCCCATGGTCCTACTGACATTTCAGCGAGAATGTCAATTGAGGATTACAATATTCCTAAGTACCAGAGACTTGTCCGGTTGGCACTGCCAGCAGCACAGACTATGAATCCTTTGAACAAACTGAAGAATCACTTTGTGTCATCACACAATGATTTAATTGGTCTCTGTTGTGTTGAATTAAAATAGAATCTCACAGAATAGAAACTGGTCTTTCTTCTTGCAGGAATTGTGAAGATCTGTTTACCACTGAAGACTGTGAAACCTTGTACCAGTTTGTGTATACTACATACAGGCCACTGGCTGCAGCTGCTGGGGAGTTTTTATACACACGGTAATGGAAATCCATATAATGCGTAATGACACTTAAGGGGTCATTTAAAATAACAGCAATGCCAAGTACATGGCAGAAGAAAGCAGTATTTTCCATTGAAAGACTTGTCTTACTAGCTGGAAAAAGAAATTCAGAACCACTACAGTGACATCAGCTTTGTCTGTAAAACAGTAGGAGCACGGCTAGCAACATGTTGTAAAAATAGAAGAGCTTTTAATGTAGCATAACTTACATTAGTGGGCACAACAATGTGACCTTTAACGCAGAAGCAGTACATACTAGTTTTGGGGTACAATTGCATGACCATCCTCATTATCTGTATCCAGTTTATGAAATGTTATGCCTTTTTTGTTTTCCTACATTTAACAATTGAAAGTAAGGATTTCATAGATGTGCATGGTTCAATTTTCTTAAAAACGTCAAATGCAAGTTCAATTGGATCAGGCAACCAGCTTAGCAATCACTGTACTGCAAAGAAGCATGCAGATCACATGAAGGGCATAGGAGGAAGCATTACTCTTCTGCTATCTACTGCATCGGGTGGTGCATAGTCTGTCTTTCTTTGGGTTTTATGAAGTGCCAATCAGAAAACTTTTACATATACATTTGAGAATGTTATTAATAGTTCTTATAAATTCGGCAATTTATGCTTTAGGTTCAGTATCCTCTTAAGAATCAGAGTGTATTAATATAATTTGATTAATTGTAAATGTTTAACACTAAAATCACAAGACATTTAGGTGGAGACAACAACAATGTTGGCAGATAAGATATTGTATGATAATACTGTATCACTGTTGTCTTCTTATAAATGTCCCCACAAGAACTTACAAAACATCTGACATCAGAATTACTACATCTACTGAAAGGTAAATTCTGGAATCCTTCATATAAGAGAACATTAAACGTGAAATTGTTGGAACAGGTGCTAAGAATCTCTGAGCCCCGGAATGGGTCGGCAATCGCCCTGTCATATTTTTAATATTCTTTTAACTATTTGCTGGAATATAAAAAATAAAATAATGAAAAAGTTGTATCCAATAATTCAGAAGGTTTCTCCGCCGCGTCCCAGAGGACACATCCTGCGGAATAACATAACGCAGGCAGTATGGGTATAACATATGTCTGCTGTGTAGTGTGTCACTAGTGTACTGCAGGACAGTGCTCGTTGTCCAGGGGCAGGCAGAGAGAGAGCGAGGGCGAGTTCCGGGTCTGGCTTTTATAGTCCAGACCCAAAAACTCCCAGCCTTCCCAGCAGCAACGTGTGTGTGGTGATTCACCACACACACGTGGATGTTGTGTGTGTCCAGGGGTGGTGATGTCATCATCACTGGCGGTTCTCCCCACTGGGGTTCTGCTATGTAATACAAATGTGTATATTTCAGGAGCAGCTAAAACTATGTCTGTAAATCTGATATTCTTAATATACGACACAAAACTTCTATATTCTAGATATCAAGCAGACAGTCAAAAATGACATAACTTTGAAAAGCAGCAGAAAACAAAGTCACTCATTCAAATTGTCCGTGCACGGAAAAAAATTGTCTAAAATGTCTTTATAATGTCTTTCATTATCTTTATTATAAACCATTTATATTTGGTGCATGTGTTTATCACGTGGTGGCTATATATATCTATCTGTTTTCTCGCACTGGTTCCCAGAGGGTCTGTTATTCGGGCATTTTATGTATGCTATGAATTTTATCTCGCATTGCCCTTATTTCTTATTTTTCCTATGATAATCGGGAGAAATTTGGTAGGAGATTTTCCTCCTTCCCAGAGAACATCAAGGGAAGCAGGAGAGAAACTGCGATTTCTTTTAAAGACATTTGAGACAATTTTTTTCTGTGCATTGACAATTTGAATGAGAGACTTTCTGTTACTTTTCAAAGTTATGCCATTTTTGACTGCCTGTTTGATATCTAGAATATAGAAGTTTTGTGTCTTGTATTAAGAATATCAGATTTACAGACATAGTTTTAGCTGCACCTGAAATATACACATTTGTACTATAGAATTGTTATTTTGGGAAAAAGTGGATCACAAGTGTATTGTTAAGACAGCATCTATTGTAGCGCTGGTATAAGGGCCAATTTGTTGTTTTGTACGGGTTCTGCTATGTAATTGACATAATCGACGGCGCATGCGCAGTTGCAGTGTGGCCATGCACGCGCCGATATGAGTAGGCACTACGCATGCGCAGTTTGCACTATCTTCGTGTGCACGCACACACCGCGCCTCCCCCCTTCACAATAACATTGTACAATTTGACTGCAGATTTAGAAGACCAAGACTGCCAGCCCTGTTATTTGTATTTCAGCAATGACAATTAGCAATGGAGGAATGGAGCTCTCCTCTTTGTGTGTTACCTATATTACACCGTACAATTTGACTGCAGATATAGACAGCTATGGTGCAATGGAGCTCTCCTGAATGTCACTGGAGACTTTGAAGACACTTTTACCCCTTCTCTTTCTTTTCTACCTATGACGCTGCCCAACTGCACTAGAGACTGCCAAGAACTGTGCTATTCCTTCTGTGTCCCTCCATGAAATGGCGCTGGATCGCTGTGGAGGTCGGAACTTATAAATTCCAAAACTCGCAAGATCCGACGACGTCACAATGACGTTTTGGCTTGTTTTCAATTCCGAGGGTGTGCCGGCTCGGCTCGATACTTGGATCTGCTAAGTTCAGGTGTGTTCGGTTCTCGGGGAACCGATCCTGAGCATCTCTAGCTATTATACAGAATATAATGACAAAATAAAACCACATTTCAGCCATAACATATAGAATAGGTCTATGCATGCTGCAAAGCTTAAATTGGCTTCACTTGTGAATTCAAAAAGTTTGTGCTACTTTATCAGGGGCAGACACAGGATTTCCAAAAGGAGGTTGCCAGAGTGAGCATGACCAGGAACGTGGTGATCGTTATAGACAAATAAGCAGGCAGGCTCCCTCTTTATAAGCAGAGCAGTGTGAAGCGCACATACATTCCAACTGTTCCTGACTGAGGAAGACAATCACACAAAATCAGAATTACCCCACTAGAATCAAGACAGTTGGCAGCCTGTGCTGCGCTCTCCTACCTGTTCTTGCAGCTTTTACTACCTTCTGCTGTTGGTGTCTTAACCTCTGTTGCTGCTTGTCTGGATCCTGTAATGTCGAGAAAAAGAATAGGTACATGAAGTATAGAAATCTCCAACCAGCCCCAGTGTTAAATCAATAGCACCTATGTTTAAAATTAATTATGCCTTCTGCCCTGTAACCAGTCTCAACATTAAAATAATAGCACTCACAGTTAATAAATAAACCAGTCATAAACCATAAATCAGTCATTAAGACTCATTTCCCCCCAAACATCCCCAACATTAAATTAATAGTATATATAATAAATACACCTATTTCCCTTCCAAAATGCCTTAACATTATATTAATAGTTTTCACATTTCACTACTCCCCAAAGAGGTTATAGCTTTAATAAAAATACCTATTTCCCACAATCACAAAATAAAATAATTAATATTCGACCCCTGTAAGCAGACACAAGAGGGAATGGGAGAGGGACCTGGGTCCCCTACCTGCAGAGGATTATTAGGAAACTATTAAAGAGCAGATGGC
This sequence comes from Mixophyes fleayi, assembly GCF_038048845.1. Classification (NCBI taxonomy): domain Eukaryota; kingdom Metazoa; phylum Chordata; class Amphibia; order Anura; family Limnodynastidae; genus Mixophyes; species Mixophyes fleayi. The sequence continues at coordinate 580,012 of NW_027447981.1, read as the reverse complement.
CACCAGTTCCACATTGATTAAAGAGATAGCATACAAAAGCTACTAAAGATGAAACTTTATTTGATAAGTTTTCCAAAATGTATCCATCTAGCTACTCAACATGTTTACGTGGATGTGGATAACAGGGCTCAATCTTACACATCTGTTGCTCCTCTCCTCGCTACTTCTGTGCGTCATCACAATAATTCAAGGTCTTTCCTTCTTTGCTATCCCATTTAAGATGCTGATAAACATTCAGCAAAATTGTCCCCCTATATCCTTGGTGCCGCTAAATGCCTAATTGCCATAACATAGAAACAGAATGATCCGTCCAGCATCTATGCCCTGAAGTCCTATATTTGCTTTATTGCTTGAGTAGAGAAGATTACCCATCATTTGCACAATAAGGAAGATAGATTTCTTCATATCTGGGAAACCTGGCTATAAAAATAACTCCAGTCTCTCACCTGTATCTCTACTGTATCTCATCTAAATCCTGCCCTTTGACCAGGCTTCAAATACCCCTCTTGTTGAGTTGAGTCCCTCACTGAACCTTGATTTACATGCCTTCTTGAGGCATCTGCGGCGACCAAATAATTAGCCCCTACCCTGACTTCATCGTCAAACGAATAGTCCTAACTCACACACTTACCTTCTTCCATACAGTGCCATGTTGGAAAGGCAGACTCTTTTCCTTGCCTGTTTTGCAGCCTGCACATGTGGGACAGAAAACCTGTTATGTGGTGTGAACCCTATGTGAGACATGTGTCAGTGAGGGAGGGAGGAGTGCAGAAGGGGGGGAATGGATCAGTATGATCCACGGCTGCATGATGTAAGGTGGCTTGTCCTGGAGGAGGTGGAGGACCACACCATTCCCAAGTGGGGGTAGGTGATGGTTGGGTTTTTTATGGGCAACTGGAAACCCCCTGTAAGTGTGTCCCTGTTATATCATACTGAATAAAGTGAATGTACTTCTAATTTCACTACAAAATATGGGCTTTAGAAGTCTATTTATTAAATGACAAAGTGGGAAAATGGCTGTTATTACCTGCAATAGGGTTTTGCACTATAGTTCTAAGATTCACCAGGTCTCAGCTACCTCTGTGAGATTTTCATGATAGACTGTGACGATAGATGATTTGCAATCGCTGTGATAAACGGTGATAGAAAATCTGCCTCTTTACTACATTTTAATAAATAAACCCCTTAGTGACCTATTTTGTGTCCAGAGATTATTCAAGCCTGCTTACCACTTAAAGGACCCACAAAATTGAGCAAGGTACAAGCAGCCAGGCTGGACTATCACTATAAAGCAGCTCTGGCATGAAAAGCATTGCAGCCTACATTCATGTACAAACCCAGTCAAGAAAGATTGTCAGATAGTGTGTAATGCGTTACAACCATAAATAAAGGAACAGAAATGGAACAGCACTCAAATAATTCTTGGATCTCTCATAAGACTCGTGCCTCATACCAAATCTGTTCCTTTATTTATGGTTGTAACGTATTAATAAAGCTCTCCCAAATTCAGTATCTCCTTGTTTGTGATTCTGTTTGAAGACAGGCTTCCAGCCAATCCATACGGAGAGCAAAGAAACCTTTCTCTAAATGAAGGAAGGGGGCGATACGTTTCTAGGAAATTGGGAGTGTATAAATTTTGATCATGTATCCAATCTCTCACGTATCTCAACATGGCAGTGTGATTATATTCTACTACTTCTGGGAAATTAATACCTCATCAGCAGCAGATATATATATATATATATATATATATATATATATATATAATATATATATATATATAGCTCCTCTGTACACAGAACTCATTCACATCAGTCCCTACCCCATTGGACCTTACAATCTAAATTCCCCAACATACACAGACTAGGGTCGATTTTGATTGCAGACAATTAATCTATTGCTATGCTTTTGGAGTGTGCAAGGAAACTGGAGCACCCCTTCATTTCATATGGATTGACCTTCTTTGCTTATATGAGGTCATTTGTTATTCCAAAAAAAAGACCTCCATGTGGTCCTGTCTAGGTGTGGATTTAGCAATGTTAGTCAAAAGTTTACTTGTTTTGCTATCCCAACGATATGTTTCTCTAAATTTTTCACATCTGGGTCAGAGATCTATGTATTGAAGTGACAAAGGGACAGATATTGCCGATTGTGTTTCTCGCAGTTATTTAATTTCCTGTTTGTGAACAGGTTCAAGTTTCCAAATTTACAATTTTCTATATATTTATTTATTTATTTATTTAAAAAAAAAAAATTAGTCCCCCTCATCCCATTCTGTTAGTTATCTATGGCCAAGCCCCACCAACATATAAATAAAACACACAAATGCATTATGATTATTGTTTTTATGATGGAAACCAATCATAATGAAAAAAGAGCAGTCTGTTGCCCCTGCACTTCTCCCACCAAGGGCTTGCAGAACACAACGGGGCAGAGCGTGGTCAGTGAGGGACTTCCAATTTCTCTATGCTCTAGGGGCATGACATATGCACAGAGAACAGCGGTGCCCCGCGCTTCACCTGAAAAAAAAGGATTAAAATAAAAACATGAAAATTCTAAAACAAATATAAGTATAGGCAGGAGCCTATACCAAAGTGACCTATCTCCTAGGCACTTAGAAAAAACTGAGGTATCTACAGGAGAGGAGGGGTTTAGTAGGGGAGGAGTGTGAAGATCAAACAAGTTGCCTAAACTACTAGACCCACTACTATACCCCAATGTCTCGCAGTGTCCCCCAATGGTAGGAAAGAGAAAACAATTTTTAAAAACTAAGAAAATCAAACACAACAAATGGACCTAAATCAATGTGACCCTAGTGCTGCCTGTTGCCTATCACTGACACAGCACCTCTTATACTTCTCTACAGCCAATCGGAGTACGCTATATTCTAGTTAATTTTGATTGCAGTCAAGCCGATCACAGTAAACACTAAGGTTACTTCCTTAATGGCACCCGGTTTCTGAGAGAGATGGCAACACAGCAGAGTCCAGCATGAATGAGCACTGATTGGGATAGGGTTATGGTGGATTGATGAAGATGTGGGGGTTAGCATTAGGATGCTTTGTGTGGACATCAGGAGGCTGTATCTCATGGGTAGGAGGACATGCTGGTCATGGGTTGGAACAGGGGGCAGTGGAGTCTGACGTACACATTGCTTACATTTTGCTAAATATATTATATTATATATTTATTTATTTTGCAGTAAGTTAAACATATCCTAATTGCTGTAACATGCATGCTACACATTAACTTTTAATGCCAAATGTATACCTGTTTTACCATATCATTTGTATCACAGTATTTACTTTGCACTGTAAACAGTGCACTAAGAATATTAAAATGTTACTATAGCATACCCAACACACTAAAGTTCCCTTGAAGCAAACTTCCACATTTACTGCTAACATGGTCTATGCATTTGTACATTTGATGCAGAAATTAAGCTATTTTTGAGCTGGACACCAACGGAGATACGTGTGACTCAAACATGTATGCATGTTCTTGCGACAGAATTTTTAGTTGGATGCTATGAGTGAAAAATACACCCAACTCTAAATAAGGCCCTTTTTTGTCAATTTAACAGCATTAAGAACTTTTTTGTAGCATATTTATTTTCTGTTTTAAAATAACAACCCTTTTAGGAGCAACCTTTTTCATGAATTCAATAAGTCTCAAAACAATTTCAAACATAATAAATTTTTTTGTTCTCATCCAATATGAAAAAATGTCTTGTGCTATCTTTTGGACCTTGTAGCCTTGTGATTGTATTCTGATTTGTTTCTGAATGGTACCGTCACCCAGCCTCTGGGACTACACCAGCATCACACAGATACAATTAAAAAAAACTAAAAGTTTTATTTCCAACTTATTTAAAGTGTGCATTGCTTGGGTGAACATTTGTCACTTTTCCATCAGTGTCATAAAGCGTCCTAAAACCATACCTTCTGATGTTCTCCCAAATCTGCTTAGACTTTGCCATGATGTCATAGTTACTCTTTTCATTAAGTTGTCTGGCCTGTTTCAATTCCCTCTTCTTCTTTTTTACGTCATCCCACTTTGGTTTCTTGGCTTCAGAACCTGCGACAAGAGATACAATTTAACAATTGGACTTTTGTTTAATGGTCAATGGAAGATAACATTGTTCAGCAAGCAAATAATAGGCAATACTCATTCAACTATTGAAGTAATGAAAACATAATTTCTCTTTCATCCGGTCTGGGGGACACTGCTTACCATGGGTTGTGGAGGGGAGCTTGGGAGTTGGCACCTAACTAGTTAAACTTTAGTACTGCTGACAGACCCCTCCCCTCTACAATCCCCCTGCCTCTTCCTGTCCAGTTTTTTTTTAGGTGCCCTGGAGTTGGGCAGTGTTTTTTAGTACTAGGGTAAATTTAAGAATTTTTTTTTCTTTTATTGTTTCTATTTTTTCACAGGTGGCAGCGCTGGAGTGTGTTCTACTATAGAGAACACACTCACAGCAGGGCAGCGCAGGCATTCCCCTGTCAGCTGAGAGCCAGCGGCTCTCACTGACAGGGACTGGAGGAAAAGCAGATGGGTGCCTGATTGAGGAGTGACAAGCTGCACTCCTCTAGCCTCCCCGTTAACCGGCGCTGCCATTACAGGCATAGAGCGCCGGTTATCGGATAGTGAAGACGCCGGCGGCCATCTTGGTTTTCGTCAGGCAGCGCTGAACGGAGAAAGGGGGAAGGGGGCCATACCAAGATTCCCCCCTCATACATAGGGGGGGGGGGCGTCGGATATCTTCCGCTGCGGAGACATCTGTCCTAGAGGTCTCCACTACTCTGCCACACTTAAAGCAAGGTTTTGTTTTTTTTTGCAACCTTTTTTGACAAGAATATCGCCAAAATGGAAGGGGGGGGGGAGCTACAACATAGAGTTCCCCCCTCCTTGCTGAGAGAGAGATGGTCTTTCCCAAGGTTCTGGCGCCAGCAGAACCCCGTAAAGAGGAACAGAGCTGAGGGAGAAAGCACAGGACTGCTGTTGGACTTCTCCCCTTTGTGGCCCTTGGGCTAAGTATCAGCTTTAATTAAACACATTTCTGAAGTTATAATACTGGGCTAGCAGGTTTACACTATACTCTGTTCCTTCCATACTTTATTCTCGCTCTCTCTCTTCTCTCTATCTGTTTATTCAGCTAGATTGATAATTTTGTCTGTGTGTTTGGTGTGCTTTCCTTTATAAAAAATGACAGATAAGGGAAAGGGCCCTATAGCAAAATATTTCACATGTTCCAAATGTCATGTAAAATTACCTTGGCCAAAAGGACCCTCTGGCGCTCTGCACTGCATGCGAAGCAGGGGTTCCCACTGCGCAAACCCAGCAGGTTACAGCCCCACCGACGGAGGAACCGGCCTGGGTGGCCTCCCTGACACAGTCGGTTACCTCTTTAGCTCAGATGGTGTTTCAATCAAATCAATTGCTATCTACTGTGGCAACTTCGGTGGCTAGTAATGCTAATACGCAGTTAGACCTCCCGGCTTCCTCAGGCTCTAGCGGTTCGAGTTTGCCGGGACCTTCATCATTACAGACTGACCCAGCCCCTATTGCTACAGATCCGCCATGGTCTACAGCCTTTCTAAAGGGTTTGAACAAGCTTAACCAGTTGCTTGATTCCTCTAATATCCCGCCTGCTAAAAGAAAGAGGCCTAGATCTGTTTATCCCCTTATGGTCCTTTCAGACTCTGAGGAAGAGTCTGAAGAGGGAGAAATTTATTCGGATCCTGACCAGGGTAATCCCTTGGAACAGGGAGAGTATCCTAGAAGCCAATTTATTAATGATTTGTTTTAGCGGTAAGACAGGCGCTGGATCTCCCAGAGCCGGAGGATGTTACTCCCAGAGACAGAAGTCTCTTTAAAAAGGCCAAAAGAAAGGCCAGCCGTTTTCCCCCTTCCGCTGAACTTAAAGATATTGCTGAAGGGGCATGAAAAACAACCTGAGAAAAGGTTCTCTATCCCCAAAAGGTTCTCTTCTCTGTATCCCTTACAGGAGGAAGAAGTGGTTCGCTGGGAGAGTATTCCCAAGGTATACATCCCTATTGCTCGCTTGGCAAAACATACTTTACTTCCAGCTCCGGGTTCAGCGTCCCTTCCGGACGCCAATGACCGCAAGGTTGAATCCCAGCTCAAATCCATATTTGCGGCTGCGGGTTCTGCCTTCAGACCTACGTTTGCCTCAGCCTGGGTGGTTAGAGCCATGGAGGCATGGGCAGACCAGCTGGCAGAGGCCTTACAGGACTCCGAACTTCTTCCCCTAGCCCTGCATTTGAAGGAAGCTTCGGGGTACCTTTATGAGGCAGCCCAGAACTCAGCGGCGATTTCCTCTTCCATTCAGGCGGCCTCTATTTCAGCAAGAAGGACGCTATGGCTAAAGTCCTGGGAAGGTGATGCAGAATCCAAAAGGTCCGTTGAAACTATTCCTTTTTCTGCAGCAGGTTTGTTTGGCCTGGAATTAGATACCCTTATTTCCCAGGCAACGGGGGGCAAAAGCACTTCCTTGCCTGTATATTCTTACAGGAGCCGCAACCCTCGGGGCAGCTCTTTCCGTCAGCCCTTTCGGGGGACCTCCTCTCATAGGGGACAGTCCTTTCGAGGCAGACAATCTAATTCTCGAGGCTCCTCTACTAGGGGGAGATCCTCGTTTGCTTCTAAGCGCCAGGCCCCCAAGACCCAGGAGAAGCCTGCGTCCTGACGACCACTCTGTACCACAGGGGACGCCAGTGGGGGGACGTCTGTCTCTGTTTTGGGAACAGTGGGCAGCGTCTTCCCAAGACCCTTGGATCCGGGGAATTATTTCAGAGGGGTACAGGATAGACCTGTTGGGCCCGGCTCCACACCGCTACTTCCAGACCCCGCTACCCCGGCATCCATTAAGAAGACAGACTATACAGGATTGTGTCGCCTCTCTTCTGCAGAGTTCCAGATTGCCAGAAAGGTCAGGGTTTCTATTCCAATCTGTTCCTAGTCAAGAAGCCGGACGGCTCCTTTCGTCCCATCCTAAATTTAAAGGGCCTCAATGTTCACTTTGAGTGGACAGATTTCGGATGGAATCTCTGAGGTCAGTGATAAATGGCCTAGAGAAGGATCAGTAAATGGCGTTCATAGATATAAAGGACGCATACCTCCACGTTCCCATTTGGATCCACCATCAAACCCTTCTCAGATTTTCGGTGGGACAATTCCACTACCAGTTTCGGGCCCTCCCCTTCGGCCTCTCAACAGCGCCAAGGGTCTTCACGAAGATCATGTCAATAATGGCAGCATGTCTTCACCTGCAGGGAGTTCAGGTCGTTCCTTATTTGGACCACCTGCTCATCAAGGCTTCCTCAGAGAATTGCCTACTTCATCACTTATCCCTCACCCGGGCGGTCCTCGAGGGCCACGGTTGGTTGATAAATTCAAAGAAATCCCAGATGGTTCCGTGTCAGCGCATGGTTTTCCTGGGACTCATTATGGATACCAGAAAACAAAGAGTGTTTCTCCCAGTAGAGAAGATCAGCTCTATTCAGACTGTAACTTCTCAGGTTTTGTCTTCCCACAGCCCCTCAATGCATTTATGCATGAGGCTACTCGAAAAGATGGTGGCCTCCTTCGAGACCATTCCCTTCGGTCGAGCCCATTCTCGATGTTTCCAGTGGGATCTATTGTCGAAGTGGTCGGGATCACACCTACATCTGGAACTTCAGAAGATATCTCCGAGGGCGAGAGAATCTCTTCAGTGGTGGCTGTTTCAGGATCACCTACAAGTGGGCAGATCCTTCGCTCCATGGTCATGGATCATAGCCACTACGGACGCCAGCCTGAAAGGTTGGGGTGTGGAAATCCTGCACCTCCGGCTCCAAGGACGTTGGTCGGTTCAGGAATCAGCCCTATCAATAAATGTATTAGAATTGAAGGCCATTCTCTTGGCCCTCAGGGGAGCACAGTCCCTTCTTCTGGGCCTCCCGGTCAGAATTCAGTCCGACAATGCCACAGCCGTGGCATATGTCAACAGGCAAAGAGGAACCAGGAGTGCAGCTGCCATGGATATCGCAGCTCAGATATTTGTTTGGGCAGAGCAATATGTTCCGGCAATATCAGCAGTCTTCATTCCAGGAATAGAGAACTGGGAGGCGGACTATCTAAGTCGAGTCCAGATGACGCCAGGGGAAGTGGTCACTCCACCCGGAGGTCTTCCAGTCCCTGGTTCAGAAGTGGGGTCTTCCGGACATAGATCTCATGGCCTCCAGGCACAACAGGAAAGTTCCAAGGTTTTGCGCAAGGGCAAGAGATCCCCTAGCGGTAGCAGTGGATGTCATGACTATGTCATGGGAGTTTAGGATGGGATACCTGTTTCCTCCAATTCCCATGCTTCCTCGCGTCCTCAAACGAGTAAGGCAGGGCGGTCTGCCAGTAATACTAGTAGCTCCCTCTTGGCCGCGCCGAGTGTGGTACGCAGACATATTGTCCATGGCGGAAGGACCAGGGGTTCACCTTCCGCATCGAGACGACCTTCTTCTGCAGGGTCCATTCCAGCACCAGAGTTTACCTCAGCTCAGTTTAACGGCATGGCTGTTGAAGCCAGCCTCTGGAGGTCTAGAGGTCTTTCTTCCAGTGTAGTTAACACTATGATGTTAGCTAGGAAACCTGTTACATCTCGCATCTATCACAGGATTTGGAAGGCCTACATTAGGTGGTGCGAAAACAGGACATGCAATTCGTCCGCTTTTCGTATTCCTCGCTTGTTAGCTTTTCTTCAGGAGGGCCTGGAAGCAGGTCTCAGATTAGGTTCCCTAAAAGTACAGGTTTCGGCACTTTCAGTATTTTTTCATATGAAATTAGCTGATTTGGCAGATATTAGAACTTTTTTCCAGAGAGTCTTACACATACAGCCTCCTTATGTACCTCCTATAGCTCCATGGGATCTCAACATGGTACTGGATATGCTCAGGGGGCCTCCATTTGAGCCTTTGAGACAGGCAGATTTAAAGTGGTTGACCTGGAAGGTCCTCTTTCTTCTGGCTATCGCATCAGCTCGTAGGGTTTCTGAATTAGGAGCCTTGCCCTGTCGAGAACCTTATTTAGTTTTCCACGAGGACAGAGCGGTGTTAAGGCCATTGGACTCTATGTCTTGTGTTAGTAATGATATGAGGATGGGCCATCTCAAACCTCCCTTACCCGCCCAACTAACGTGAACGGGGCGAGGAAAACATGACAAATTGTGGGTCGAAACGTGCTTGGCTGCCCAGAAGAAGTAGGAATGCCCCAAAACCCATATCTGATAATACCTAGGACAGAAATGAAAGATCAAGTCATATTTTTATCAGAGGAATTTCAACCTTCTGTTGTGCAGCCATTCTGTGCACAGTAACTCTTGGTAAGCATAGTGTTTATCCTCATTTGTAGCTTGGCCAGAATTGAGCCGTGTGTGCTTTAAGGTCATACAAGCATGGAGGAGATATGTACAGGGTGACAGCAACAGATCAATATAACATGTAATTGTCAACTTGCACTATACAGCATGTAATAAATCAATGTAATGCCAAGTATAATTTGACAAAAAGAATAAAAGGAAAAAGAGGCGGCAACTCATATGAAGGTAAAAACCCATAAAACCCCTAAGGCACACCATTAATCAGGCCTTTATCTGGGTGAAAAAATTTGAGAAAATCCATTCACGCCCCCGCTAAAAGTTGCAAGCAGCAGAGCCCTGTGTCCACCTTCAAATGTGGGGAAGGTGTAAGGGGAGGAGAGGAACTGGGGTGAAATCTTTTGGGTGTAGCTTATCGAATTTATGACAAATCTTCACTGGACAAATGGACTCATCTGATTGGGGGGCAGGGACACGAAATGTCCTTTACCTGTTTGATCTGGCTTTGAATAGGCTATTTTGCCTTGTATTAGGTTGGAATGAAGTATAGTATGTGTAGCTAGGAGGGCAGAGACTTTGGATTTTTTAAAATGTGCTACTAGTTCGCTAACTCTGAAAGCACCATGATATTTCATTGCGAAAGCATTGAGAAGGCAGCACTAAAAAGCAATGTTTCGTAGCAATCTGTGGCCACTACTGCCAAGGCAGTAATAAGTCAGAACAATAACGTTTGATCTATGGGTCTTCTCTTATCTGTTATTGTGGGATGCATCTTAGCACAACCTTTGAGAGCTTTTGTAATGAGGAAGGATTTAGTGGGGTTTAGAAGGCCCTGCAATTTGGCCATAAAAAAGATGACTGCCAGCATAGCAGTCATTGTTGCTTTTGTGACCCTCTCCTGATAACGTTCCCACATAAATTCTGTCATACAAGAAGCATAGTCTGATGTGCTGATGGAATGTACTGCCTGAAAAAGTACCCAACGCTGCTATGTTGACCGATATGTTTTCCAGGAGGATGGGGCCAGCAATGTCTCTGCAAGGACCATTATGCCAGCTCGACCATCTGCCAATCATAAAATGGGCATGTTAAACCGGTTGGTTGGGCGTGGGGCGCTAATGATCTAAAACACCACCAGTTGAAACGCGACAGAGAGTCAGCTACCTTGTTGTCTATTCCTAGGATATGTCAAGCATGATATCACATCCCGGCCTGGCACAATTGGGTTCCAGTCACTTACCTGGTCTAGGCGGGGGCTCTCCTCTGCGCTGAATGCAGCATCTCTCCGGTGGTGACAGTCATCTTGGTTTCAGGTCTGCGCATGCGCAGACTCATCCTGCTATTTGACACCTCTTCTCTGCTTCCATTTGCCAGTCCTTCAATCTGCTCACTATTTAAGGCACCTGTGCTGATACTCAAATTGCCTGTTCTTCCTTTGTCCATCCGGACTGTGTGTGGACATGGCTCTTTGCTCCTGACTACTTGTTACAGTGTTTCTACTCAGCACTACTCCTCTCAGCTCATAGAGTTTAACCATCGGTTCCTGTATTGCTTCACTGCTACTCAGCGCTACTCCTCTCAGGACTTCAGCTCATAGAGTTTATTATTATTATTATCTTTAATTTATAAGGCACCACAAAGGGTCCGCAGCGCCGTACATGACATACAGAAAACATTGAGCCATGACACAACATGATACAGAAAGAACAAAAAAATGAACAAAAATATGTACACAGACACAGGTAACATGGTAATGCAAGTCAAATTACTACTGGGACAATAAGTGAAAGTGATGGTAGAAATCAGTGAGAAGTAGGCCAAAGCTCAAGAAAATAGGGCTAGGGAAGCAGGGCAAGAGGTACAGAGGGTGATGGAATAGTGGAAGGAGCACACAAGGAAAGAGGGCCCTGCTCCTGAGAGCTTACATCCTAAAGGAAAGGGGGAGACACAAATAGGGTGATACTAACTGGGGGAGAGAGCCGGGACAAGGGATTTTAACCATCGGTCCCTATACTGCTTCACCGCTACTCAGCGCTACTCCTCTCAGGACTTCTGCTCATAGAGTTTAACCATTGCTTCCCTGCTACTCAGCTCTACTCTTCTCATGACTTTAGCTCATAGAGTTTTACCATCTGTTCCTGTATTGCTTTACTGCTATTTAGCTCTACTCCTCTCAGGACTTCAGCTCATAGAGTTTTACCATCTGTTCCTGTATTGTTTTATCTCTGCTCAGTGCAGCTCATTCCTGGATACTTGCTCACAGATTGCTACTACTTGTCCCAGTGTCTCTACGCTACTGACTCAGGACTTCAGCTCTTAGGTTTTAGCCACTTGTTCCGGTACTGTTTCTCTGCTGTTCATGTAACTCCCTCCCGGATGCCTGCTCACAGTGCGATATCAGTCAGACAAGCCCTAGGGATCCTATTCTCTACCATTAATTGTGACACAAAAATGTATGCCGTATTCCAGACAACAAAATATCACCACCCGCAGCAAGTTAACTGCTGGGAGTGATGAGGCGCTCTTACGGTTGATTGCCTGAACTAAAAGACTATGTTTTTTCCATGGAGGCAGGTAGCCCACAATCCCATGGCCACAATAATAGGAAATAGTTCTAAAGTCAAGGGGTTGCTACAGTGCTGGTTATATTATTCATTCAACAGATTCGGAGTCAGAAAATTCTTTCGGACAAGAAAAAATGTGGAGACGACCACTGTGAAAGTAAGTCCTCAACTGGTCTCTGGGCAACAAATTGTTAATTTCAAGTAACTCATTTTCATATCTTCCCTCAACAACATGTAACGTTTTATTGTTTTGTTTTGTTTTATCCTGCAAGACTTTTGCTTTCCGCTTGCAACAAAAATTCATAGTAGTTTTTTTCCCCCTTTGGCTGAAACTGCCCAAAAAATTGCATCACTTATTAGTGAGGAAATGGTTGTGGAATAAAGGAGTTTATTTATGTATGCAAAAATAACATAAACTGTGACTTAAATGTCAACATTTTAAGTAAATGCTGCGATTACATTGTTGTTTTTTTTTTTTTAAACAGGCTTAAATCTAGTTTAGAAAAAAACGAAGCTATGGTATTAGCACATGAAGGGACAAAGTTCATATGCCTTGTTTACAGCTAGTTTCAGATAATACAAAGTAGGATAAAGAGAAGATTGAATATTATATGCTCTTAGGCTCCTAGCTGGAAAGGCAGTCAGTGAATAGTGGTTTAATAATAGCTGGATTGATAAAGATTGTTCTCTCTACACAAATTAATTCAGTGTTTCCCAAATCTAATCCTCAGGGCCCCCTAACAGTGCAGGTTTTCCAGGTGACATGTGATATAATTATACCACCTGTGGATCTGTTACAATGTATCAGTCAGTAATGAATACACCTGTGCTCCAGCAGGTAAAGATGGAAAACCTGCACTGTTAGGGTTCCCAGAGTGCTGTATTACAAAGGTTGTACTTCTTTCTTCTCTTTCTGCACACTGTTAAAAATATTTCGATCAAATTTTGATTTAGAAGATGCAGAAAACAACAAAGTGAGTATGATTTTTTGGTTAGGACACAGTGTAAATATCTACTGGAAACATTTGCTTGTTAATAAATACGTCCTGTTTTAAAAACACCTGGACAATGTCCTGAATTATCTGCTGCTAACAGGTTATGGGTCCAACAGTGAAAGTCAGGAACTTCAAAAAGGTTTGCAAATAGCGATTTACTTGCAATTGGGAGGCTTCTGTAAAAATAGCGAGAGGCACATATAGTGTTAACACTTTTTCAAAAATGGATAGTATAGTGTTAGACTTGCATCTGTTTAACAAAATCTGTACTATGATCAAATCTAGAGAATAGGTTTATATTTAAAAAAACAAAACACTTGTTCCATTCAATATCAGGCAGTGCTCAGGTATTAGTTTACAAAAGACATCATTGTTTTTGCCTCTGACAATCATGATATTGGGTTATCAACAAAGAAATGCTTTGTCAGAATATTTACCATAACTTTTAAATAAAGTTAATCTTTCTGTAAATCAATCAGAATTGATAACTGTGTAATAGTCTTCATTTGCTTTTTGACAGATAAACAGAAGAGACAGAAGCTCATCAAGATCATTTATCAGTATAAAAAGAGACTAGTGCAGGGGCTTGCTGGTAAACTTTAGCCCAGGGGGCGAGCGCATTACAACCATTTGAAAGGAAAAATAATGCAGGTACCCCAGTGGCACAGCCCAGCCAGCCACTTACACCGTTGCATTAGCATACACAGAATGGCTAAGAGAAAGTAGAGTTTGTTCTACTTTCTCCTATCATTCCATCATCCTGCATCTCCACGTCAGCTTCTATCTCTTCTCCATTCATCTGGAACGGAATGGTGGAGAAACAAAATGACCTAATGGATGTATGCACTTATCCATACCCTAGAAGAAAAGGAATAATAGCTAAGCTAATTTCTAGTACTGTACTTACATTGCAATAAGAGCAGCATCCCGTGAATTCTCCTGAAGGATCTCGTTCATTCTCACATATCGTTCCGACTGACAAAAACAACAGAAAGTCAGATACACATACATAAGTGAAACTCCTAATGCTTATTCCTTTTGTTAAAACAAGAATGCAGGTTCTATTACAAGAAAACTTATTCTGAATGTTAAAGGCACTGGAGTATGTGAGTTGCTTATAAGAAATAGTTCTACAGAGTTATGAGTGATGTAAAGGACAAGAATATTACTATCTTAGGGAAGAACTGTTACAGAGACCAAATAACATAAATTGATGTAGAGAAGGACGAGAAAAATTCTAAGTGGTATATTTACTAAACTGCAGGTTTAAATAAGTAGAGGTGTTTCCTATAGCAACCAATCAGATTCTAGTTATCATTTATTTAGTACATTCTACAAAATGACAGCTAGATTCTGATTGGTTGCTATAGGCAACAGCTCCTCTTTTTCAAACCTGCAGTTTAGTAAATATACCCCTAAGAAGGCTGCTGCTTACACATATAGCAGCGTGAATTATGAAAATTGGTTCTATGGTAATGTGTAACAGAATCAATATACTATAGGGAATGTATACCTACGTAGATGTAAAAACCAGCTCATAACAAAGTTGTTTCCGCACATGTAGACAGATGTGATGAGTTGTACTTTTTCAGTAAATATATTGCCTGGCACTCACAGCTGTAATTATAAAGGAAGGGGCCCGAAGCAACACAGGTTTGGTAACTGTAGTAGCCATGTCCTAAAATACAGTTAACAAATTGTTAAATTCCAATTAGTCTGGACAAAGAAGGCACTGTTATTAGGTCAATGCCACCAAGAGGACAGAGGTATTTATGAAACGAGCATTAAGGCATCACAACATTGAAATTATGAATTCAATACAAGTTAGCAAATCTATACATTATGTAATTCATGTCAACTATAAATATGCAGTTGCTTAGTTAGTCATTTTAGCACATCTGGTGTACAATGCAAATGAGATTGAGCAGACATTTGTACTGAGAAATCTAATGCTGAATGTTGAAGGACACGTAAATCCCCAAAAATGAAATGATCAAATTTGAAACACAAAAAAAAATGCACTGTTATGTCTTACACCTACATCCCACTGAGGTCTATTAAAAAGTTCTATAGAATATTCCCTAGACCTTCCATCGCAGATATAAAATGCATCAATGTAGGATTCATATACATTCATGTAAATGTTCAATGATGGGCCCATTTGTTTACTGCTTCATCACAACCTAAACAAGTCTCATGAATGTTGCAACACATTTTAAAAATCCTCTTTCATATATATATATTTATATATATATATATATATATATATATATAAAAACTAAAGTAGGGTAATGGCCTGTCATGCTGGGAGTATTTTTGACACGATATATGCTTTTGATGAGCATGGCTTTCTTGCACAATTATCCCAGGGTCCCAGCATGTTAAGGACAAGTTGCCATTTTTTTAGTAATTTTGGTAACATGCTAAATTAAATATAAATTATATGTGTTTCAATTATTCATTAGAAATTAACTGTTGCTTCATTTTGTTATATTTGGTCATACTACATTGATGTATTTTATTGTTTCTATTTCTTTTATTTTACAAACATAGGGCGTGATTCATTAAGAATCTTAACATAAGAAACTTCTTATTTCAGTCTCCTGGACAAAACCATGTTACAATGCAAGGGGTGCAAATTTTATTCAGTTTTGCACATAAGTTAAATACTGACTGTTTTTCATGTAGCACACAAATACTTGATAGCTTTATTTTTACAGTGAAATTTAAAGTTGATATTTGTGTGCTACATGAAAAAACAAACAGTATTTAACTTATGTGCAAAACAGAATACTAATTTGCACCCCTTGCATTGTAACATGGTTTTTGTCCAGGAGACTGAAATAAGAAGTTTCTTAGGTTAAGATCCTTAATGAATCAGGCCCATAGTGATTAAATGTATTCCATCATTTTCTATTTAATATATTTCATGTAAATGCAATACCTATTCAAGTAGTAGCCTAAAGATTACATGGTTGATTTTATGTGTGTCCATGGAGCAGATAGGTAATTTCATCACAGTTTATAGAACACATTGGTAATTTTATCTCTGCGGTACCAAATAATAATGGTGTTTTATGGTGAAGAACACATGAATGACTGAGCAAATATTTGTCTACTATCTCTTTCACTGCCAGTAGCATCCTGCAGTCATTTTGTATCTTTGCATAAGCATTGAAACCATACTTGAAGAAGCAGTTAGCGGGTATGCCAATTTTAATGCTCTATGGAATATGCTGGCACTATTTAAATAAATGTAACTAAATAAGTTGTAAATATCACAGGGGATGGACCCTCACAGAATAGTAGTGTAGAGGCAGCAAAAAAAGTTGACATAGAAAACCTATTTAAAGTATATTTTTAACCATAAAGTAATTGTTTAATTGCTATCTCCTTCCCTCCAACAATCAGGAATGATATTTTCCCAAAACAAAGATAGCCACAATTCGGTACTCCTCAACCCACTGGTGCTGTACTGATTTTATTTCTGTATTGACAACCAGGAAAAGATTAGGTGTAAACAACTCTGTTAGTTTCTAACATAGGCACCGATTTCTCAGAGCCACAGTGTAGAGAGAAGTCTGTGCAGTACTGATGGGGTTGGCATGGGACCACCACAGTTTTGCTAGCTGTGGGGAGGTGGCAGGTAGCTAAAGATTTAGGGGATTATTTATCAAACCTTCTAAACAGCAGAAGTGGAGGTGTTGTCAATAGCAACCAATCAGATTCCAGCAATCATTTATCTAGTACACTCTACAAAATAATGGCTAGAATCTCATTGGTTGCTATGGGCAACACCTCCACTTTTCCCTTTTAGAAGGTTTGATAAATTTACCCTTTACTTTATGGATGGCAATATCCCTTACAAGTGGTGTCAGACGATCATTTTTCAGTGTTGTGTTTTTCTACAGAATGCATTGGCAGCCTGAGCACAGGCACATGTCTTCATTCATCAAGGCATGTACGTAAATTGGCTCTGCATACTCCCGAATTCACCAAGGAACGGATCTGAATTAGGGTGTAGGTCTGCTCTGCTCTACTACACAGGACACTGCAGGATGCGTCCAATATATATGTTAAATGTACATTCGCAAATGAATGCACATTAAAAACTATTTAATTAATGCTACCTGTTAATCATATAAGCATTAATGACAAAACAGTTAAAAACGCCCAATTTATTTTTTTACCACGACATACATTTATTAGGATGATCTTAATGTATAATGAACATAAAATAAATTTTTAAAGTGGCTCATGATTGCAAACACATCTTATAGCATGCATACGAGACTGTCATTACTAGTAATCAGCACTTAGACTAGCCCTGTAGCTGGAGAAAGAGAGCCGGCAGAAAGACAAGTAACTTTTAGATGCCCAGCGCTTGATTCGGACGTGGCTGCTTGTGCTCGAGTTTGGCACGCCCTTACTGTACATTGACAATGGGCGAACACCCCTTTCCCACCCTGTTTGCTTCCAGAAATCATAGCTTGTAGCAAGTGTGCTTTGCGTATGAAGATACGTTGAATATTCCTGCGTTTAGTTACGTATGGCCTGGTTTTGGGTATGCGCAGAGTGATTTTGCGTACAGTGCACAAAATCAGCAGATATGTAACTTGATGAATCAGGCCCACAGTGTGATCAGTTGGAAGTGTACAACCCCTGTCACATTAGAGCGTTTTACCTCTAATGTGATCTATCATCATCATCATCATCATCATTTATTTATATAGCGCCACTAATTCCGCAGCGATGTACAGAGAACTCATTCCCATCAGTCCCTGCCCCATTGGAGCTTACAGTCTAAATTCCCTAACATACATACACACAGACAGACAGACAGACAGAGGCACACACAGACTAGGGTCAATTTGTTATCAGCCAATTAACCTACCAGTATGTTTTTTGGAGTGTGGGAGGAAACCGGAGCACCCGGAGGAAACCCACGCAAACACGGGGAGAACATACAAACTCCTAGGGATTGATATTTTTATCTGACATCAATCTGACAATCTCTGAGATTTAATTGCATGGTAACTGCCACAATATTACTCACATCATTTTTTCCTCTCTGATATCTGAAGGTGATTTAATTACCAGCTCAGATTATATACATAAACATAATTTTTCAGCTAGCTTCAAATATGCTGCTAGTATGATTACCAGAATTCAGAGAGCTCTTTACTCACTTGTGTATTCTTCCTCATACGGGTTACCAATGTGAGTTCTGATATCTATTTTATTTTACAGTACAGAGTATGTTATATACTATAAAACATGTTTCACTTTGGAAAAAACAAACTCGTATAAAAGAATTTGTTTAGGTGTGTTGCCTTCACCTTTCTTTGTCATTAACATTCTATGCTCCTGAAGTTTCTATACAGATCCTTAGCCTGAATTAAGTTCTCAGAGTATAACAGAGTTCTGCTGATAAAAATGGTCATCATTCATATTTATTGTAAAAGTTATAGGATTATATGGACACAATATGGAGATATGCCCCCATATACTGCCCTTTAACACAACCACAAAGCGACCCCTTCAGTGTGCAATTCATTCTACATACATGGTTGGCTAAATTGTACTAATCTGGTTGGTCATGTGCCATGCTGATAACAGAGAACAGAGCTTGCAATGTGTACAGCAACTGCGAATAGTATCTCATTAGTAATAGTAGCTCATTTATAATCAACAAGGGGAGATGTATCAAAGTGCAGTTTATTATGTGATTTTAAAACCACCAAGGGTGAACAAACCTCAGGGGGTAAATGTATCAAGCTGAGAGTTTTCCGGCGGGTTTGAAAAACCAATCAGATCCTAGCTATCATTTATTTAGTGCATTCTACAAAATAAAAGCTAGAATCTGGTTGGTTGCTATAGGCAACATCTCCACTTTTCAAACCCGCCGGAAAACTCTCAGCTTGATACATTTACCCCCAGGACTTATTAACCTGCAGTTTGAATAAAATCGAATTTGATGTGTGGCAACTTTAAAACATGCAAACCAAATGGGCAGGGCCATCTTTTCCATTGGGCACGATGGGCAGGTGCCCGGGGGCCCCACAGGCAAGGGGGCCCCATAGACAGGGCTCTTAAGTAAAATAAATAATCCTGCAAAAATAAAAGAAAACAAATCCTGCAAAAATCTCTCTCTCTCCTCTCTCTATCTCTCTCTCTCTCCTCTCTCTCTCTCTCTCAGGTAGGGGCCCCGCTGCACTGCTTTGCTCGGGGGCCCATAGTGTTGTTAAGGTGGCCCTGCAAATGAGGCTTTCTGTGAGGCTTTTTAAACTGACCGCTTGATGTATTACACCGTTTGTATGGATCCCAGGTGACTAAACATGCTATGCAGTTTGCAATCTACCTGTTTGAAAAAATACGTCTTGGTGTACATTTTTTACATTGATAAATTGCATGGATTAAAAACCACATAAAAAGACATATTTTAAAATGGTAAAACATTACTGTGGTACACGCCCGGCCCGGACATGCATTTTAAGTTAGATGGTTCATTAAAAACTAAATGAACTTTTCGTGTGCACAGGCACAAAAACAGCCTGCATGAGCAGAAAAAATATGCACTATAAAAATTAAACATCTTGATTTACACAGTTTGCATGTCTTGCTTGTGCCCTAGCATACCTAAATGGCAGTTCTTTATGATGAAGCGCTAGGAGTTATTATCAGGCCATTTCAGTACAACATCAACAGACCTGCACACAAGGCTTGATCGCTTGATCTTGCTCTCGTATCAGCTTTGCTTGTTGTAGTGGAACATTTAGGGCCGGATGTAGAGTTGGATGCAATGTACACTGAAATCGTAAGTGTAAATTGCATCCTGTAATTTACACATATTCCAAGTCCGTGCGACTCAGAACACTATGCAAATTGCACAAATACACCTCTTTTTCTGCCTTATGGGCCGGTGTGCATGATACACTTTAGTGTATCCATCACTGCGGCCCTGCGAAGCAGATAATGAATAAATAATTTAATGTAAAGCAAAACAAAACAAAAAAACAAAAAACATGCTTCTCCCCCCAAACAGCACTAGGGTTGGTTAAGCTGTTTGGGAGGGGGTGCACGCCTTAATTTTTCAGTAATTTTTTTACTTCTTTTTTTAATACTGTAAGGTCTGTTGCACCAGCAGAAAGCATCCGCAAAAGACATGTCTCCTAGCGGCTTATCTCCGGCTGCTTTCAACTCGGCATAGCACGTAAAGTGCATGAACACACCTTTACATTGCTAGGTTCGCCCACTACCTCCCCTGTTCTACCTCTCCAACTGCAACTTTACAACTCTACTTGAGACCCTTAGCATTTAATACTGATGATGAAGAAAAGGTGATATTAGTATTGTTAAAATGCAAAAATGTTTTTCATTGCAGGTGGTTAGGTGTCACTTCCTTCGGGGTCCCAGAGAAGCTGGGGTGCAGCAACCTCCCACTAAGCGCACAACAAAAGGATATGTGTAAAAAGAAGCCATACTTGTTGTCCAGCATCCGAGAGGGAGCCAGACTGGGAATTCAAGAATGCAGGAAGCAGGATGTGCAGAGAGAAAGCGGAACAACGCTTAGTGATAAGTGTGCAGGAGGCAGGAAGTGCAGGGAGAAAGCGGAGCAACGCTCTCAGTGATAAGTGTGCAGGAAGCAGGATGTGCAGGGAGAAAGCGGAATAGCGCTCTCAGTGATAAGTATGCAGGAAGCAAGATGTGCAGGGAGAAAGCGGAACAATGCTCTCAGTGATAAGTATGCAGGAAGCAGGATGTGTAGGGAGAAAGCGGAACAACGCTCTCAGTGATAAGTATGCAGGAAGCAGGATGTGCAGGGAGAAAGCGGAGCAACGCTCAGTGATAAGTATGCAGGAAGCAGGATGTGCAGGGAGAAAGCGGAACAACGCTTTGTGATAAGTGTGCAGGAAGCAGGAACTGCAGGGAGAAAGCGGAGCAACGCTCTCAGTGATAAGTGTGCAGGAAGCAGGATGTGCAGGGAGAAAGCGGAATAACGCTCTCAGTGATAAGTATGCAGGAAGCAAGATGTGCAGGGAGAAAGCGGAACAACGCTCTCAGTGATAAGTATGCAGGAAGCAGGATGTGCAGGGAGAAAGCGGAACAACGCTCTCAGGGATAAGTATGCAGGAAGCAGGATGTGCAGGGAGAAAGCGGAGCAACGCTCTCAGTGATAAGTATGCAGGAAGCAGGATGTGCAGGGAGAAAGCGGAACAACGCTTAGTGATAAGTGTGCAGGAAGCAGGAAGTGCAGGGAGAAAGCGGAGCAACGCTCTCAGTGATAAGTGTGCAGGAAGCAGGATGTGCAGGGAGAAAGCGGAACAACGCTCTCAGTGATAAGTATGCAGGAAGCAGGATGTGCAGGGAGAAAGCGGAGCAACGCTCTCAGTGATAAGTATGCAGGAAGCAGGATGTGCAGGGAGAAAGCGGAACAACGCTTAGTGATAAGTGTGCAGGAAGCAGGAAGTGCAGGGAGAAAGCGGAGCAACGCTCTCAGTGATAAGTGTGCAGGAAGCAGGATGTGCAGGGAGAAAGCGGAACAACGCTCTCAGTGATAAGTATGCAGGAAGCAGGATGTGCAGGGAGAAAGCGGAACAACGCTCTCAGTGATAAGTATGCAGGATGTGCAGGGAGAAAGCGGAACAACGCTCTCAGTGATAAGTGTGCAGGAAGCAGGATGTGCAGGGAGAAAGCGGAACAACGCTCTCAGTGATAAGTGTGCAGGAAGCAGGATGTGCAGGGAGAAAGCGGAACAACGCTCTCAGGGATAAGTGTGCAGGAAGCAGGATGTGCAGGGAGAAAGCGGAACAACGCTCTCAGTGATAAGTGTGCAGGAAGCAGGATGTGCAGGGAGAAAGCGGAACAACGCTCTCAGTGATAAGTATGCAGGAAGCAGGATGTGCAGGGAGAAAGCGGAACAACGCTCTCAGTGATAAGTATGCAGGAAGCAGGATGTGCAGGGAGAAAGCGGAACAACGCTCTCAGTGATAAGTATGCAGGAAGCAGGATGTGCAGGGAGAAAGCGGAGCAACGCTCACAGTGAAATGTATAAATGTATTCAGGAAGCAGGATGTGCATGAAGACAGTGGCACTGTCCCAAACAACTATTTCCACAAGTAGAAAACAGGAAGAAACAAAAGACAGGCTTTAGCAAAAAGTAAAACTGCAAAGGGTGTAAGAAGCAGAGGTAACAAAATGTAGGGCTATCCTTCCAGAGAATAGTACAGCATGTGAGACATGGTGGAAGGAGACACAAGCGAGCATAACAGGCGCTGATACAGGCTGCAAATGTGGAGTTTTATGTCTTTTGACATTTTGCTTGATTATCTTGCATTCAAGCATGTATTTCTCACACTCCCAGACAAACGAGAGACAATCATGAAAAATGCATTACACTTTACAGGATTGTGGGTTATCAAAGGTTGCAATTTATTTCTTCATTTGAAGGATTTCGATCAAATCACACATGAAGTGATATTTACAACAGATACATGATTGTAAAACTGCCAATCTGTATTCATTGTGTGCAAAAGTACGCTCTAGAAATATACTGTTGGCCAAAATAGGATATTTATGAGCGTTGTACTGTACATAGTTAGCATCTAACATTATAATATGATATGTAAAAGATGAAATTATCTACCCATAAACTCTCCATGCTAATGTTTGCTTAATTTCTATTTATTTGAAGGAACATAAATTAGTCATTGCCACTAAAAAGCACATGCTTCTTATAACCTTACTGTATAAAAGACATATACAGCACTTATTTTCTCTGGAAAATCCAATTATCTGATAATCACTGTGTTTTAGATTTGCCCAATCTATTTAATATCTTGCAGCTTATTGAAGGATTTTAAAATAGTTATTTTAAATAAAGCAAAAACGAGTAATACTGATTTCTTTACTTACAAAAGGTTACAATTTATTGGAAATCTGAAAACTGCATAGGGTAATAATTATACCTATAAAGGTCTGCCCACTGCGTGTGAATACTCATTTACATTTTCTCATTTAGTAATAATGAACTTGGATAGTCAGATACCTACCAGATACTTGTTCAGTTTGGTCAGCAAGGTATCTGTTTTCTTGCAATGATTTGAAGAATATTACATCTGCTCTAAAATGTAGTGATAAAACTGGCATAGGATAAATAATTAGCAATAGCCATGATATAATCTAACTAGAGTTGCTTATAATAAAACAAACGCTTGTTTGGGGAAACAATGGTCAAAACTTTTGTTCAACATATTTTACACCAAAAGTGTGGCATGGGCCTGTAGGTGGTCTAACCTTGCCGATAAACCTGGAACTTTTGAGCGGCATTTTAGGAAACAATAAAAAATAAACCGCAATAGAGATTATGGGAGCAAATTGGTGGGGAGGAGAGAGTGAGGGAGGTAGGTGGCTTTTTGCATAATATACCAATATATCATACTTGCCAACTCTCCCAGAATGTCTGGGAGACTCCCGCATTTTTTGCGAGAGTCTCACGGACTCCTGGGAGAGTGTGACAATCTCCCGGATTTGACCACTTCACTAGAAAGTGCCCACTTCCTAGTGAAGTGGGCAGAATTAGGTCCCAAACGCCACGATTGCTGGGGAATCGTGGCGTTTGGCCCCACCCCCCGCTGTCAAATGATGCATTTGCATCATTACGTCACGGGGGCGGGTCCAAAATGACAAGCATTTTGGAGCTCCGCCCCCCATTGCGCCCCCCTTCCCCAGCAGGCTCCCGGAAACCAACTTTCTAAAGTTGGCAAGTATGCAATACATGTCTTTACCTGAATACCAGATTAGATTTGACTACATTTCATTGTATTGTGAATGTTTAGCTTGTAGTCCTCTCAAGTTCCTTTTTCCCCCAGTTGCTAAAGTGAGACAATAGAAAGTCCAGTAAAAGACCCAAAGAAAATATATGTATTTTTAAGACAGAAATATATACTTATGTTACTACATGTATAATTGAGGCATTTAGAAGTATGCAAAATTAGTTCTAAAAATCCAATGGAAATAAAATGAAAAATGTTGCGCACAAACCAGACAGATGTTGGTTTTTTAAATGTAAAAATTAGATGTAATTTAGCATTTGCCCTATAACAGTAAAAATCATAAAAAATTAGACATATGTTTCTAAGTGAATAATTTGAGGTGCTTGGTCCGAAGTACTTTGATGGATGTTTACTAAACTTAAAGAAGTTTTTCGCTTTCAAGTGATTGTAATTTATTGGTTTGTATATACCCCCCTGCAACTTGTACAACTTGGTATCTTGTATTCTCCGCTTCTTGTGTGTGTCTATTTATAGCACCAGGGAGAGAAGTTTATTTTCATTACTTTTGCATATGACACAAAGCTGGTGTCCAGCTACAGCTGTGATATACATACACGGATGAAGAAGAAAGCCAGAAAGATGTAAAATGTATTCGGTAAAAGTCGTTGGAGGGTATACACAGGACAATACAATGAAGCAATTAGAAGGTGAACCCTTATAAATAGGCTTCCAATGACAAGTGCAAAATGCATACTGACAGGTGGTGATAAACCATCTATGATGTGTTGGCTTATACCAGCGGTTCCCACACTGTGCGCCTAGGCTCCCCGGGGTGCCTCGGCGATCTCACAGGGGTGCCTCGGCCAGGGCCAGTTGTAAACAAGACGGGGGACAGCTTGGTAATTATTTTGGCTTAGGGGTGCCTTGAAAAAAATATGGATTCCCTAAGGGTGCCTTGAACAGAAAAAGTTTGGGATCCACTGGCTTATACTGTGTTCTGCAGAAGGTCATCATTCAAGCTGTTACTGACCTAAGCCCTTAATAACGCTCAGCCAATCAGTGCTCCCAGCAACTGAACCAAGAGCAGGCAGCATAGTGTGATGGTTAGGAAAGAGGCAAGAGAAGTTTATAAAACAGTTACCCCCTAGAGACTATAGGTTTAAACAATCTGCAGAGCAGTGAAAGGGGCTGCCATACTCCCTGAGGATGCATTTCCAGGAATACTCTGCCTATAAACATATTACACAGCTCTTCCCAGAAGGGATAAGCCTGTTATCATCTACTTAAGAACACATTAGTTATTTCAGTTAACATGATGACATGTGACAGTAATCCAGTTACTTAGGTAGTCGGATAATCAGGGGTCCCTGGAGGGGCGCAGGTTTGTGTTTCAACAAACTCTATAATGTAATTACTGGCAGATTAAACAAGCCGATTCACACAGTAATTTATGGGTAACATTTAATGCCCTAAATATGGTCAAAAATGGGCATACATTGTAGAGGTGAAGGCACTGTGCTGTTTTTCCTTTCCTAAATGCCAGAACAGTACATTTTTTATTTAGAGATAATCATTATTCACAGGTTGTTCAATGATTTCGGTCATATTTATGTGAGTGTCCATCCCTAGTCAATTATTTTAATTTATAAACATTTAATTTATAAACATTAGAAGAAATTTTTGCTGCTATAGATTTTTTAAACCTGTTTTACCTATTGACACATCACCATTTTACAGAATTGGCAGTTAATGCAAAAGAATCCCATATAGTAATTCACATTTATTAATCTCTCTCTCTCTCTCTCTCTCTCTCTCTATATATATATATATATATATATATATATATATACATGTTTTTGTTTATACAATGTAAGTCCCATAACTTGTGTCAGGTGAGTCCCAGGTCTCCCATGGCTGCTAGTGCTAGGGAAAGACTTGCCTTTAAAAGCTGTGTGCAGGTAAGCCTTAAGCCCAGATAAAATAGCATAGCATTTGATCATGTTAGGACTGACCAGAATGGGAAGACTTTGGCGTGAGTTGGTCAGCTTAAACATATATTGCAATATGTGGAACTAACATTCCCTGTTTTTAATATAGAACAGTACTTGATATAGCATTAATTATGTGTTTGGAGAGTGCAGAGTATCCCTGTTTTATATATATATATATATATATATATATACATATAAACACACACACTATACACTCGCACATCACTGTACTATCCACTTTGATATACAATTCAGTATAAAATATGCATTTATCAGTCACTGATTTCCTGTCACACAAGTGTTCGTAACCTGTATAAACACCATACTTGTCTACCTTTGACAAGTAGTAACCGGGAGAGGGGCGTGTCTAGAGGGCGGGGCACGGTGAATCGTGTCATTTTGGCCCCGCCCCCACTTCAAATATGCCGTTTTATAGGACTATGTTGACATAGTGACATATGGGGATGACAATATATAGACAATAATAGGAGCTTCCAAGACCATGGAATCATCAAGGGCAGTCCAGCATACCCCCTCTGTAGACTTGCCAGTGACCTTACCCCATAAGGAATCCCTTTCTCACATTGATCCGGAAGCTCCTATTATTGTTGAAACCATGCAACAGCTACTTTCTATTTTCAAAAGTGACTTCCTGTCTGACATGCATTATTCTCTGAAGGAGATCCAGGTGGAAGTTGCAGAATAGGGAAATATAACTGGCCATATGGAAGACAAAATGGAGGAGCTGGTGGCTTCTCACAACAATCTCATCATGGCTCATGACCAACTGGAGACTGAAGTCAGTTTGTCAAAAGATAAACTTGCGGATCTAGAGGACTGATCCAGACAGAATAATGTCAAGATCCGGGGAAACCCAGAACACATCTCCTACAGAGACCTTCTCTCCTTTGCATCCGAATTAACTATTTTGCAAACTTTTACCAGCAGCCATGGACCAAGAGTTACTTATTGACTGTATTAACAGGCTCCCCAGACCAAAATCCAGTGTGGACACTGCACCAAGGGACACACTTTTGAGACTCCACTTCTTTCATATAAAGAAATGAATCCTACATGCAGCCAGAGAGGCTAACAGTTCAGAGAATCCCCTAGATCTTCAACTCTTACTGGATTTCTCTCAGGCTCCTCTAGCCAATCATAGATACTTCCAGACTGTCACGAGAACTCTCTGAGACAACAACATTGTGTATCGATGGGGCTTCCCTGTTAAGCAATTGATCCAGAAAGCTAATTCAAAACATGTAATCTCCACAATGGAGGATGGGATTAAACTACTAAAGGATTGGAATCTCCTTACTCAGTCGTCTGATCCCAAACCTCGGGTCTACATCTGGAGCGACTGGCCTAAAAAATGAGTATCAATCAATTTAATTTAAATGCTATGCAGTTACAATCTAGGCAGAAATATGGTTTGTTCCAGTGCATAGGAGACTGAGATAGTACATTGAAGCATTGCAATGCTTAGTGAAATGGTTCCTGACAGGGATAGAAAATAAACTTGTTTGCTTTACTAGTGTGACAGGTGATTGGATAGGTTAAGGAGAAAGTAATGTCTAGTTGTTTTGGTGATTATGAAGCAGCTTAAATCGGGTCTTCCATTCTGCTTAGCTTTGGCAGCTCCAGTGTAATTTGCATCTAATAGCAATTAACATTAAACTCAGAGTTAAGTTTGGAGGTAACTATAACTGACTGATTTGGCCACATTACGTAAAATAAGTCAGCAATTAATGCTACAATTAAGCTTTGTGTTTGTGATAAGTACAGTTTCCATATAGCAACTAAACAGTATTTCAAATATGAATAATGGGGACACTTAACTGCATTTTGCATGTACAAAATGCTCATTATTGCACTAGTATAAAACCAGAGAAGGGTGGAAAGCTTGCATCACTGTCTAAGATTTTGGCATGCACCAAGAACCCTCTCCCCCATGACTCCATGAGTCTGCACATAATCCAGAACCTAATTGTTTTTGGTAAATGGAGAACTGCAAACCTCTTAGTTGGACAGAAGCACAGATACATTAAAGGGAGTGAGTGAATTTTCTTTTCCTTTGTAAAACATATATTTTTTAAGTGGGTCAGTGGAGCAAAAACAAATTCATAGCTAAAGTGGTTCATATCATTTCAACACTGTATTTTAGCAGTCATGCATTAAACATAGTCCATTTTTGTGCTACGATACCTATTTTCTGGGTCATGCAAATTATACATAGCGGCTGCACTTACATACAAGAAGAATGAGTAGAGGTTCATTTACAGAAGTTTCCTTGCAGTTTAATTTCACTGAAAGATTAAGTGCTCTTAATGTGCTGATTTTTTTATTTTTTTTTATAATTGTTTAGCTCAAATGACTATAGCCATGTGGTACAATGCTTAAGTTCTATTATGAAAAAGTAGGGCACATTTCTATAAAATGAGCTTCAGACCTCAGTGTTTAGCACTTCTGCCACAAAGAGCTGGGTTCATGAGTTCAAGTCCCATCCATGGCCTTAACTGTGTGAAGTTTGTATGTTCTCCCTGTGTTTGCGTGGGTTTCCTCCCACACTCCAAAAACATACTGGTAGGTTAATTGGCTGCTATCAAAAAAATTGACCCTAGTCTGTGTGTGTGTGTATATATATAAGGGAATTTAGACTGTAAGCTCCAATGAGGCAGGGACCGATGTGAATGGGTTCTCTGCACAGAGCTGCGGAATTAGTGGCGCTATATAAATAGATGATGACCACCAACATTTGCACTAAACCCGAACAACCAATTAGACACTTGCTTTCATTATCTAACTTACACTAGGCAAATGTTAATGCATGTGCCCTAATGTGTTCACAATAGATATGATTTTAGGGAGGTATAAATATATAACCATTTCATCATGAAACCAATGTTTCCCAATGTCCTTCTAGAACAAGTTACATTTATTTTAGGTGCGTGTTACTGTAGGTTTTGGTTACTATGAGAGGCTCAGTTTGCACCTACCTATAATTTCTACACACCCCATGCTTTTCAGTTCAGAACCATCAGTATGTTCTGTCCAATACCGGTAAAAGTGATATAGTAACTACTAGTTCTCCAGCTACATTTGTCTGAATGAGCATCGCACTTTGTCAAGTCTTTATACATAACGCACTTGTAATTATCATTACCAGTAACCCAGCTCTGCAAGATGTAAGAAGAAATAACTATGTGCACCGCCATGGATTTCAGGAGAACGAAACCCGTCCACAGTGACCATCACTGTGCTATACAGAAAGCATTTGCCCATTACTTGTGCTGTTTGCTCTTTGTAAGTATAATCCCTGCCATGGAACAGGCCCGGCGAGGGCTGTAAGCCGCTCAGGCACGGTGTCAGCAGCAGTATTGCTTCAAATGACTGCAGTAAGAGGGTTATGCTGGCACTAGACAGAGGCTGTTATGTTCTCGTTTCAATGTGGAAAACAGGCTCTCGGCGACCAGGAATGTAAGACCGAGCAGATTTCATGATCATTATACGTTGGCTGACACAGCCTTGTTTACTCCCAAGAAAAGAAAAGCTCAGTCAACTTGCATGGAAACGTGAACAGGTTCTTCCCTGAGCCTGATCATTCTTACACATGGGCGGCTGTAGAGAGACCAGCGCGCGATACTCCTGTGTAAGACACTACAAGCCCAGGAGATCTCAGTGTAACTGGAGCTAATCACAGCCACCACGTACTGTTCTAAACTCTACAACAACAGTATCAGTTAGTGACATGTACAACGTATGTGACTGAACTAAAAGTACATGATTAGAACATGTTTTATACAGTTACATAAACTGCATTGGAATAACTAAATGTACATTGCCTGCAGTTTGGTAACTCATATGTAGATACTTCCCACTGAATATACTGTATAATGCAATATATTAATGTACTATTACTATTTGGAGCAGGGATTCTTAGCCGTAAGGTGTGGGGAATTGAGATGTTGGTAAAAATGGAAGCGGGTGGGTGTATCGTATGTGTATCCTACATCCTGTCCCTTCACCTGTTACCAGCTCCCATCAGTCTGTGTGACGTGGACCTGTTCCATCCCTTCCACACATCATCTGGTTTTTGTTGTGTATGAGGACACTGTCTTTGTAAATACAGCTTAGTGTTCAGAGTGATGCTCCGTTATGTATTTACTCACACAAAGAATATACAGCATTATTAATGCACATTTCTAATGATTGATCAGTTATAAAATTACCATTTCATAATCACAGTTAGTGTTGGTTTCCTATCAGCGAGCCATAAGAACTGTCAATCTCCTGCTATTCCGTTCACATTGTGGATATGTAATACAAGCAAATCCAATCTAGTAGTGCCCTATGCCCACCAGCAGACGAGAATGATAAAATACTACGCTACCAATTGTAGAAAGCGTCTAAAGGAAGAAAACTTATTACATAGAATGTATTTTCATACACTCGCCATCACAACATTACTCTACAACATAAAATGACAGTCGTAAAGGCTGAATAACAGAATTAGTCAATATATAACACAGTGAGCCACTCCATTAGTTTCTAAGCTAGTCCACTGCATTTATACTGATGCACGGTTAGTAATGCGAGTGTTAATGGGACTGATCCTAAAGCAATGGGATGCCACAGCACACCACCACAATACCACAGGCTTTACCAGAGGCGAGTGTGTGGGAGTAGACAGGGCCTCCGCTGCATCTTCTTCAATAATGTCCTAAGCAACACAACAATGTGCACAGTCTGAAAATCTTTCCCCTCAAACACAAATTACACCCCGCACACACAAAGCACTGTAACACGACGCTAGGGGGAAAACACGACAGATCAACTACAGCATTCAGTTCTAAAGTTGAACTAGACCTGTGAAGAAAGATGAACATAAATATCTGTTAATGTTAGATATACAATATACTCAGCAGTGTTCTTCAGTGGAGGCCCATACAGAAGTGGAACTGTCCCCTACACATAGTAGCAGTCATTTCTTTTGAGCTGAACTAATATTTATGAGAATGTAGCCCATCAATGCACTAGGAACCAGGACCTCATAAATATTAATCCGGCCTCATGAATGTTAGTCAGTTCATGGCTCAGTGACGTCACTGGTTCCTATAAATACTTGTCCTGACCGCAAAATGGTTTACTGTATACAACTAGCTCTGCTTCCACGTTCAGGGTATTAAGGTCATATGAACTAGGGTAAATTGGTCACTATGGGGACATAATAGTCATCGTGTAAAATACGATTACTTGTGATTAATGGTCTAAGCTACATCCCACACAGAAACAGGGTGTGCGCATTACCCAAGAGCCACCACTGAAAAACACTACATTGACTCAGTCCATCTTCCTCAGCATCACATCCCCAACTGAAAGCCTAGCATCATTTCAGCATCCACCCACGATCACATTATTTTATGGATTACAAGGGTTGGTATAATCTAGCATAACTCCGATTGATAAAAGCAACCTCCAGCATTGTAAAGACACATCCAGACAGGGTGGGGACTTGTTAAGCAGGAGAAATACAAGAGCGGAAGGTCCCCTCTCCCCAGTTAGTGTCATGTCAATTCCTCTCCATACTTACTAGGCCAGTGGTCTGATCTCTGGATAAACTGGTTTTTACGGATGGACGTGACATGGGATGTTGGGAGTTTGGAAAGTAATACCGTGGCACGTAAACATGAGGTGCAAAGAATGGCTATGGGAAAAAAACAAAAATACATGCAGGAATAAAAACAAAAAGGTAAATAAATAAAAAATCATAACAAAACCATGATGCAAAGCAAATAATGATGGTATATGAATGAAGCGTAGCTGTGAAGGAAAATAATCATTAACGCAGGGAAAGAAAATAATGAATAATAATGTAACACTGAAACCATAGGGTATATAAACAGATGTTCCTCTCATGGTAAGGCCAGTGACCGTGCATCACGTTACTCTACAGTCTTTCCGCTTACTAAAACAGGACATAGCTGCCATACACATTAACTGGGATTTGACTAAATACCAATCTAGTTTTGAAAACGACAAGTATCCCGTTAAGCAGAGACTGGGGGTCAGCTCTCTGCTCATTATCAGGTGGTCGGACAGAACTGGTTATATGGAAATACTGTCAGGAGCATCTACCATGCCAAGGCTGATATAGTAGGGGTCACGGATGGCCCCAGCCACTGCTCGGGGAGGGGTGTTGGAACTTACTGATAGGGAGTACAGAACTATGTACATCTCACAGTATACAAGCCTCTTTATTCTCTACTTACTGATGGCAGGATTTAAACTACACCCCTAAAACCAGAGAGATATCTTTGTCTTTAAAAAGGTCTTTTTATTAAGAGGACGCTAACCTTACACTTTATTTTCAGTTTATATTCGTCTAAAGTAACTATTATGGGATGAATATATATGTATATATTTTTTTGTGATAGGAATGTACCTAAGCTTTGGTCATGTGTCAGTAAGCTGAGCACTAAGTAGAGGTACCATTGTTTCTCTCCCCTCCACTCCCCAGCGCACGTCTGTCAGTCTTCTGGTGGTGTGATAGCCTTTTCACAAGACCAAAGCTGGTGGGGGTGGGGAGTAACATCATGAGGGGAGGGGATGTTGCCAAATGGGGCGCAGCTAGATCCAGGAAGCACCATATATGAGCCGGAGCGGGCAAGAAGGCAGAAGCCACACTCCGTGTTGGCTGGGAGGTCGTTACCCATTTAAACATTCTAGTCCCACACACTAAACTGGATAGACGTGAACCTTCTGCATTTGTGCTGTCTGTATTCCGGTGCGTCCATTATCAATAGCTCCAGTCTCTGCTGTATTCTGCCCATGTGACTTCTGCATGTGCTGTCTGTATTCCGGTGCATCCATTATCAATAGCTTCAGTCTCTGCTGTATTCTGCCCATGTGACTTCAGCCATGATGACATTGTAGAATAGATTTTTGCAAAGACTTCAGTATTTTAAGAGAGTCCTACTGTATTTTCCCCCACTGTGTAATACTTTAAGCAGTGATGGTTGCTGCCAGTAGCCATGGTTGATTTGCAAATTTACTGTAAACATTACTTCTTTTCTTATACAATGTACTTAGATATGTGAGGTGAGCACATTTACCCTTTTTTGCCAAGCTAGATTTAGATTTATCACTTAGTACATTTTCATTTCCATCGGAATGATTTTGAGCATGGGATGAGTGTAAATGTTATCATTATCGTTCATCTGAGTCTAACTTGCACAAAGCACCACTACTGTCATCATGCTTATCCTCAAACTACTTTGAATAATCACTAGCACTTTATTGTAAATTCAGATGTATTTCATTTTCACCTGTTAGACATCACATTTTGTCCTCAAAGTCTGCAAAGATGTGAATAGCTTATTAAATATTTGTGTCACGATTTGATAAAGGGAATGGGGAATCAGTTTTCTATTTTTATATTTGATGGCGTCATCACATTGCAGTGAATTAATCAAGCCCCACCTCCTCCCTGGCTCCCACTGGCAGTAGCTAGCTGTGGGGTTTTGCGAGACAAATCCGAACCCCAAAAATAATGAAAATCCGGATCCAAAACACAAAACACGAGACCTCAAAAGTCGCCGGTGCACATCCCTACTTTTTAGGCATTGTGACCATTCTGCATTATTCACAGGGTTGGTAAAGTTGCCACCCCTGGGTTCCGGGTGCTTGGAAGGGATGCATGACTGCTAGAGCTGATCATAATGAATGAGTAGGATCAGCTGCTCCACCAGCAGGGAGGGGACAAGATGGATTCAATGTTACTGCCACATCAGCATTGGAATTATATAGTATGAGTGAAGAAGGTGGGGTGGGGGGCTCTTCAGTTTCTTCTCCTTTGGGCCACTGTGCTATTTCCACTCATGTCTCTGTGTATTGTTGTCCACACACGCACTCTAGATGTTTGCACTCTGGGTTCCCTGTGTTCAACATCATTCATTATCCAGACCTCTACTACCCAAGGGTGTCTGGATAAACCAGTGCTTTAACCTCTAGGAGCGGAGCCTTAACATTTTGATAGACATTCTCCCTTTCTTATTTGAATTATCCAGCCTGACTAGCACTGGGACTTGTCATAGTGGAGCTAAACACACAGAAATGCTTTATAACTATGATGAAATGGTCAAAGAATAACCGTGTATTTAATCACAGTATTTCTGCACAAAAGGAATGCTGCAATAAAAGACTTGTTTCTTACACGTATGAATTTTAGTTATTTTGTTTTAGATACAAGAAATGTTTACCAGTTTTTTTTTTATATATATATATAAATATATATATATATATATATATATATATATATAGTGTGTGACCGCTGTTACTTGCACAAATCCTCATTCAGAAAATTAGCTAATCATTGATGTAAGTATTATGTAAACGTAGAAAAATTATATTCTCAGTCTCTTCTTTGTACCTATCAGTAGGGTCAAATTTAAAAATGTTATAACATTGGTCCTCTGATCATTGCCTCTTAACTTGTTTAATGTAGTCATGATGATTTAATAAAACCTCTCCCTCAACTTTATCTGCAGGGCGAATGGCTAAGATTTAATAGCAAATTGTTTAGCTTTACCAAGATTACTATATAAAAATGTATTTTGCTTATGAAAAGAAGGCACTATATCACATTTTACCAACCTAATAAAGGTGTAAATTGTCACATTATTGGAAGTAGGATCATATTTACTTTTAACATAAAATGGGCCCATATCCTCTTGCTGCTCCTTGTGCTTGAAAAAATAATCATTATAAACGGATCTTTGCTCCGTACATCTCAAGATGAGTTTACTATTAACATATTGCTGATTTGTTACAAACTTTTATACTGCTATGCTATAATGGAGCACCTTTGACTTGGACTTTTGCACCATTCACCTCAAGATGATTATACCATTATTATGCTGCTAATCCGCTCAACTTTTATGCTGCTATAATGGAGCACTTTTGATTTTGACTTTTATATGCAAGAATTATAATAAAAAAAGTACTTTCTAATTACTGATAGATTTCAGCTGGTGTCTTGGCTTTCCATGCCTTTTTGTTCACCTCCCTTTCTTCATGTGTTCAATACTTTTTCCCTGTGTCATTTCACATTATTGCACAAAACTTTAATTATGGACATCTATGGTTTGATTTCTTTGAATGTGTGGATTACAGGGGTTGTTGCTGACATTTGGTGTAAATTTCATTACAATAGCCACATTAAAAATACATTTACTGAAAAAAATGTTGATGTGATCAATACTTATTTCACCCTCTGGATATATATATATATATATATATATATATATATATATATATATATATATAAATATGTGTCATTTCATGCTATGTAGTTATAAAGTTTATAGAGTATCTAATTCTACTTTTTGCATTTATAGATTTATTTATTTTTCGCTATGGTTTATGTGCTAACTTTTGAATTGTGTCATACTTATAAATTTATAGTTCTGCATCTCACATTTATTTTATTTTTTATTTCTATGAGTATAGCAGAGAGGATGTCACACAAGCAGTTATTATAAGACTGAAAGTTATGTTTTAAACAAGTGTCCAAAGCCATCAATTAAAATGCTCTCCAAAACAAATACCCTATATTGGAGCAGACCATGTCATACAGAGAGTTTTGAGCGTTCAGTATAAGCACTCTTGTAATACTGCCATCAATAAAATAATAGCATAATGAAAAAATGAACAGTGACTATCTTCCTAGTTCTATTTGATCTTTCAATGCTTTTACAAGACAAGCTTTTCCCACTGGAAACATTGGAATGCTGTTTTTCCAGATACAGTACCTTTTTAAGCAGTCGCTTCTAAGATGAAAAAAATTTAATAGTGTAAAGTTGTACTTTTTAAGAGTATTACACTTGGATGTCAATGTCCATTAAATTAATTTTCAGGTATCTAATGTTTGTTTGTAGCTACTTTTCATAGCAATATCAGTGAATGAAAATCACATTTCACCAGGACTCTATTTAATTGCGCCTTTTGTGATTGAAGAGCCTTCTTGCTCTGGAAAATTGATGGTTCATGGCTTTATTTATGCATATTAGAGTAATAATTATGCAGTGACATTATGCAATCACTAAAATGATTTATTATTATGTACAATATATTAAAAGTAGTTATAGGAGTGGAGAATGGGAATGTATTCCCTTTTAATGTTTCAGAGACTTTTCACCTTGGAAAAGTTCTTGATTTAAAGTCTACCTTGAGCATGGTGTCACTCACAACTTCTAGAGGCATGAGATGAATGTCCTCTTAAATTTTTGAGTTCAATAATAGATAAATGATGAACAAATGAGCAGTATGTTTGACGAATTCAGGAAATAGTTTAAATAAACGAGGGGAAAATCATATTGGGGAAATAGGCAGAGCATAGATCTGACATTTTTTTACTATTATTACCCATGAATTTTGAAAAATCATTAAACAAGGCTCAATGAATGGAGAATGGACAGTGTCATTGTTATTTGAGGTTTGCGCATATTCACTTTGCACAACAGCAGACAATTGGGTATTAAAATTAGCAATGTGCCATTTAACCATAAAAAGTTTATGTAAAGCAATGTAGTAATAAAAATATAGTAATAAAAAATATACTATTGCATCCCACTTTGCACAATAGCAGAAAATTGGGTACTATAATTATAATACTATATAATTATATAATTATAATACTATATAATGTGCCATTCAATCTTAAATGATGACCCACTTGTAACCCTGGTTGCCTACCACGGGTCATGTATTACTGAATATTAAATATCAAATATAAATAGTTTTGTTTCTTAATTTAATTGTCTTTTATTATTTTGTTGTATATTTCCTATTTATTTGTGTATATATATTTATGTGAATCAGTGGTGTAAGAGTATTTTAAATAGTGTTGCCATTTTGATACATTGTAAATGAAGTTTATTGAATATCTGTAATGGCAAACATGGGATGCATTTAGAATATTTTTAACAATATTAATGTTAAAAATATTTTTTAATGGTACTGTATGCTATGTTAATGTTATGTTTTAAATGTTAGTTTAATCACATAAATGATTTAAATAAAACCTTAAAATATTTAAATATTAAATTCAGTCCTGCATTTACCAGACAATGAAATCCTAGTATTGGGGTATATAAACTATTATTTTGTGAGGCACTTAGAAAGGACATTGATCCGAAAAGTGTTTGTCCTGACCTAGAAAGAGAACTATTAGTGCTGTGCTTGTTATATCATACAAAAACAAAATGCTGCTTATTTGGAGAAATGTGAAATTCCAATACTTTATATATAGTCTTACAAAAATTTACCCAAAGGAGCAAATAGAGAATGAATCTAAATAAAGAGGTGCTATAAAAGAGGCAAATATAAATAAAAATAAAAACAAACACATAACATACAATGATAAATGAATATCAAAAAATCCCTATTAATGGTGTTGAGTGAAATCAAATAATAATAATAATACGCTGTTAATGCTGCTGTGTAGTGTATACTACAGAGATTTAATAATATCTGGTGTGTGATAATCTTACGATTGATGGAGATAATTCTATGATTCAAATATAAGCCTGCTCATGAGGAAGAGAATATATTCATTTTAATATACAATTATGTTGCAATGTTAAAAGCTAAATGACTATCAAAGTAAGCAATATTCATAGATGTCACTGGAACGCATGGTAAACTGAAGATACTACGTTCATTTTGGCTACTGGAGACTACAACAGAGACTGTCCAGGCTACTCTTAATAATGCAAGCACCTTCGTATTGTTCGAGATGAAAATCAGATAGTACATTGTTTGTTAATAGATTCATCATTTTTACAATAAGCTTTCTTCATGTTCAGTGGTCTCCAAGGTTGAAACACTAGTAAGTGTTAGGCTAGGTACACACTACAGTGTTTTCCAACAATTATTGGGCCAATCAAATGATATACGACCATTCGGCCCAATATCGCATTAGTTTGTGCGCTGCCGCCATGAATGATTATCGTTCCAAAGCACATTGTATCGTTTAATTTAATTTTGAAATCAGACTAAAAATCTCGTTCAAGGATGGAACAATATCGTTCCAATTCTGCAGTATGTATGCACTCATGACCGGCAGTGTCCATAGATCTCTATAGAGTGTGTAGTCATGATCTTTTCAGATGATGGGTATGACAGATGAAGAGCACAGATCTGAAGGTAATTTGTGTGATATGTGTTTAGTGTGTACACATGAATCAACATGCTGATCAGGGCTTTTGTTTTTTTAACTGTTGGTAAAATCGTTAAGGATATTGCATTGGGAGAAATTTTGTATAGTGTGTAACCAGCCTTAGGTAGTGACTGCTGAAGACAATTGACGAGAAACATAGCAGGGGGCCAGACACAAACACTTCCAGTTTATTTTAAGTATGAACAGAAGCTAGTTGTCAATCCAGAAAGCAAGATGGCTTTTGCTGACAGGAAAAGTCCAGTAACAATGATGGCCATAAGTAAAGTGGTACTATGCAGACTAGTTTATTTTATTTAAAAAAGTGACACAACAGAGGAAATCTTTAAGAGGAAGATGCTCAGTGACTATTGTTCTTTCTTGCAACCATATTGTTCAATATTTGTAACTTGTTTAATTGGAGAGAATATAATCATGCTAAAACATCAAATAAATGCAATTAATTTAATTTCTTTATCTTGCAACTTCACATCTACATTTCATGTCCACTCTTTGCCCTGCAAAATGTAAAGAATAGACATTACTGAAATATAAACTGATATGCTATATAAAGTCTTACGCACAGCTTTGGTATTTCACCTCTGTACTCCTCCTAAAGCAAGAGACTGTTCAAACACACTTACTCAGCAACTTGCATCCCAACATTGGTCCTTGTCAGGGCCGGATTAAGGGAATGGAGGCCCCTGGGCTAAGGGCGCCTCCATTCCCCCGTGAGGCCCCCAATGTGAGCCACCCGCCGCCCCCCCATACCCCGTGAGGGCCCCCCCCCAAGCGCTTACCTGTCACTGTAGTTCTCCGTCCCCGGCGCGCTGTAAGCTCCTTACTGAGGAGATCTCGCGAGAGGCCGCACTTTGACATTTTATTGACCGCATGACTGCAAGGTAAGTATTTTCTTTTCTTTTTTTTTGCAGGATTTTTTATTCCATTAACTGTGCTGCCCCCTTGCCACAACCAAAAAGCCTTCTGGGCCACATTTACAGGCGTGCTGTGCCGCGGGACAACCCTGGCTTAGACCTTCAGTTGCATAGACTGCATGTGTGTATTCCTGTGAACATACAAATCTATGAATTGGCAGCTCCACCATTTTGTGAGTGACAGCAATCTCACTCCATGATGGTGCTGAATCTGCAGCTAACCACAGGATGTGATGGCATACCATGTCTATTGCACAAGGAACATATCCATTAAGGATTCTAATCGTCATTTCATTGCTTTTTGGAGTTTGGGTGGAAGAGTTTCAATAGTTTTCTTAAATTTTAACTTGTGTATGAAACCTTAATCAGACATGTTAAACCGAAAGGTTTTTTTTTTTGTCTATGGAACTGGTCCTCTATATATGTTGGATGCATATATGTAACTAATTTAGATGGGATCCTTTTGAAGATTGTTGCTGTAACAATTATTGTAAGATTATGTTGCTAATGCTGAACCTCCTTTTATGAATGCAACCCAGGGAAAAGGATACCCAATTAAATTTTGATAGCGTTTTTTTAAAAAAGAAACCCCATCAAGATTGGAGCAACACTTGACAAACTCGTACAGTAGAACCCCTGAGGTTAAATAGCAAAGTTAAGGGTAAAAACTGAAACACTATTTAAAGTTTACACTTTTTCTTGTCACAGTATTTTAACGTATCATTTGTATTCGTTTTCCCTGTTTACAGAATGCCTGATTAGAAAGCTTCAATTTATAAATATGTAGAAAAATTGTATATTGTGAGTTATTGTCTTTGAAATGAGTAGTCTCACATTTATTTAAATTCAGGTTTTCTGAAACAACAAAAGATAATGAACATAAGCGCTCTTTAATAAAGACACCTGCCAGAAAATACTCACCCTTTCTGCCATTTTCACCTTCCAAGAATGTGGAAAGATGCTTACCAACAAGCAGCAAAAGCATCAGAGAGACTAATGCAGAAGCAAATAATCAATCAGGTATTTGTGAAATGTTGCTTGTCTTTCTAGTTCTTTGTTGATTTTATTGTGTTTATTAATGAGGACTGTCACTGGTTTTTAATAGAAAACTTTTTTGGGTATTTCTCTTCGCCCTTACATCATCATCACCATTTATTTCTATAGCGCCACTAATTCCGCAGCGATGTACAGAGAACTTGCTCACATCAGTCTCTGCCCTATTGGGGCTTACAGTCTAAATTCACACACACACACACACACACACTAGGGTCAATTTGTTTTCAGCCAATTAACCTACCAATATGTTTTTGGAGTGTGGGAAGAAAACCGGAGCACCCGATGGAAACCCACGCAAACACGGGGAGTACATACAAACACCTTACAGATAAGGCCATGGTCAGGAATTGTATCCATGTATACCCACTTTTAAACTGAATAGTCCTCAGTGCATAAAAGGCATATTAAACACAGGTCTCTGTTATGTCGGATGAATAATGGCTCAGACACCAGAAAATGTAAAGCCGTTCTCTCCATAGCTAGTGTTTTGGTTAAACTAACATTCGTGGAGGTGCTATCCCTATCCAGCACCTCTTCTTTGGCGGGCTTGTCTAATTGTGGCAAGCAAGCCAGGAGCTCACCTCCACACTTGCTCCATCCTTCTGCAGGGAAGTATTGTGTGAGGGGTGGATGAAGTGTCATGCAGAGTTTTTTTCCTTTTCCATTATTGACTTGTATCTACTATTACAGTTTCATATCCACTTGGTTTGTGCATTGCAGCTGCCCCATTTGTCTTCTCTTAACCTCCAGTCTTGTCTGAGAAGTAGTATGTCCAGGGCTAAGCCAGAAAAAGGAGATGGGAAGGTGGAGGCACAGCGGACACCAACAAGGTGGTTTTTTTTTTTGGTTTTTTTTACCTGCTCCATGCGTCACTTCAAATTCTCTGGTGCCCTGTGCACAACATGTGTGGCAGAGGGCCAGTGGCTGCACTTGTCTGCACGGGGTTCCACCGAGATGGCAGAGCAAGCCTACTTAACATCCCTGTCTTTTGCTGATCTTGCACAGCTCTCTGCACTTTCCAGGGGTTTGAGCACTGATCCCTTTCTGCAGGAGCCTTGGCAAGTGACCTATCCACTTCTCTGGTGCCTGGAACTGTGGCCTCTCAACTGCTTTACCAGGATCATGGAATCTGCGACTGTATCCAAATAGTGGAAACATCGGGCTCTGCGGTTCTTATGTCCCGGGAAGGATCAGTTTTCCTCCCAGGAGGAAGGGGAGGGCGCTGAAGATTCTGACACTGAGGTTTTTCTTATGTTTTCTTGTGTTTTGACAAGGATTCCAATAGGAAGCATGGAGTTAAAGCAAGCAATAAATATTCAGGACAGGGATAAGTTTGAGGTGCCTGAAAATTTTATATTGGCATACCGTTTCCTTCCCCATCCGTTGAAAGACCTTTTAATGCGAATTGTGAAGCAATTGGACGTTTCAGGTCTCATGCAGGTTACAAACCCATTTTTCTTGCACAACCATTTGGGGGACACTGCTAATCATAGGGCACAGAGAACGCTGTGCATGATCAGGGTACCTAAAACTAACAGACTTGTCTGGCCTGCTCCCTCCCCTCCACGTGCAAGTTTTTTTTAGAGTACCTATCTTTAAACATCGGCGGTGTTCACTAGGACAGGGTGAGAGAGAAAGGTAGCTGGGTGTGAAGCATAGTAGGGGACTGTGGTGTTTACAGCTTCCACCATGGCAATACAAGTGAATTGGGCAGTTTTATTATAGTTGGGAATTTTTTTTAATTTTTTTTTATGTTTTTTAAAAAAGCGAAAAGGGAGGAGAAACTTCTTCATGAAGGTTTGGCCCTTCCCCTCTGCACGAGCTTTATCTGACTAAAAGCCTGCCATATCTCTAACTGCCCCCTTTCCTCAGATGCTTCCTAGTTGTTTACACTTGTTTGTTTCCTGTGGTAATGTTTGTTTCTGCTGTCTGTTAATATATCATTATAGTATTATTATAGTATCCTTTACAGACAGAAACAGTGTTAAATGTATCAGTGTGCTGTCAGTATACCTTCTCTGTAAAAATAGATTAAGTACGGACTTTCCTTTATTTAGTACTGTATTTTGTATTTTCTCTGTGTACACTGTCAGAAAAAGAGACTTCAAACAGGTCTTAAGCCAGCTTGGTAAAGCACTTCAACTGTTCCAAGTGTCAAGTAAAATTACTAAGTTGACGGTCAGACGCAGATGCTAGATGCACTGCTTGTGAATCTGAAGAGTTGCGGTTGCCTGTGGGGGATGCGGCAAACCTTGTGGAGCAGGCCACAGTTGCGGACCTCAAACGTGATTTTACGCGTTTTCAGAGGTAGTCTGTACATACCCTTCCTCAGGGAACGACATCACAAGAACCACTCTGGATGCAGAACTTTGAAAGGTCTGTTCAGGGTTTGGTTAGGGTGTCTTCATCCCTAGAGACTTCTGGAAACCTTCTCTTCCAATAGACACCGAAAACGCCAAGGTCATTTTCAGGTCTAGGGATTGGTGGACTCAGATTCTGACTTTTCCCTTCAGAAGGAGGGAGAGATTCAGGACAAGTCAGATAATGAGAATCTGTCATCATGGGAGAATGATTCCTTCAACAGACAGGGAGTAGAGAACCTCATTCTAGCGTTCCGCCATACCTTAAGTATTGTAGAGGTGAAACCTTTGCTTCAGGAGGTGCCCCTCTTCAAAAGGAAGAATAAACAGCTGGTTTTTTTTACACATTTATTTGAAATTTGGGGGAAGCTCGTCTAAAACCTGATAGCAGATATCAAATACCTAGAAGGTTTTGCTTCTCATACCTGTTGGAGGACATACAGATTGCATTGTGGGAAACGCAGCCTACTGTAGATGCGTCTGTTGCTCATCTGGCAAGATCTACCATTCCTCTCCCTAATGCTGCTGTTTTAAAGGACAGCACAGATAGGAAATGTGAATGGATTTTAAAATCTATTTATCTTCCTTCAGGAGCTTTGCTCCAA
Source organism: Mixophyes fleayi (assembly GCF_038048845.1). Classification (NCBI taxonomy): domain Eukaryota; kingdom Metazoa; phylum Chordata; class Amphibia; order Anura; family Limnodynastidae; genus Mixophyes; species Mixophyes fleayi. The sequence continues at coordinate 537,150 of NW_027447981.1, read as the reverse complement.
CCCATAGCAGCAGCTGCATGAGTGATTAAGGTGGTTGAGAAATGGGCTGGCTCCCTTAGTGATGACATACAGTCTGGAATGTCCAGATCGGAATTGTCCACACTTGCTGATTTATATTAAGGAAGCTTCAGTGTATTTGGCGTTCTGGACGCTGGTCAGTGTCTATCCAGAACCTCATCCTTGGCAGTAGCAGGCAGACGCACTCTGGCTCAGGTCCTGGGAGGCGGTTGCTGAATCTAAGAAAGCTTTGGAGGCTCTACCCTATAATGGATTAGTCCTCTTTGATCTGCAGTTAGAAAAAGTTATCTCGCAGGTCTCTGGAGAAAAGGGCTCATTATTTCCCATTGCTACCCCTCAATCGAGAAACCACAGATTTCGATCCTTTCGATTTGCCAGGCAGAGTGCTGGGGTTGTCTGCAAGAGGCAGTCATTTACCCCACGGGGAGCGGCTCAGAGAGGGCAGGCCGGTCTGGATAGGAAAGCGCCCTAGCCGGAAGCCTGCAGATAAACAATCGGCATGACTTCTCCCTTCCCCTGTCCAGAAGTGTGGTGGTGGTGGCTCGACTCTGTCTCTTTTGAGACAAGTGGATCAGTTCTTCATCAAATACCTAGGTAAGGGGTATTGTGGACAAAGGTTACATCCTGGACCTCTAAGGAGCACCTCCACAGTGTTTTCTTTCCAGTCCCCTTCCTCAAGACGAAGCCAGGAGAGTGGCTTTCAGGGGGGCATTCAATCCCAGTTGTCCTCAGGAGTGATTGTCCCCATTCTGAAGGAGCAAAGAGGCTTAGGCTATTATTCTAATCTCTTTTTGGTACAGAAACCAGATCCGTGGCTTAGTGGCTAGCACTGCTGCTTCACAGCACTTGGGTCATGAGTTTGATTCCCGACCATGGCCTTATCTGTGTGGAGTTTGTATGTTCTCCCCGTGTTTGCGTGGGTTTCCTCCAGGTGCTCCGGTTTCCTCCCACACTCCAAAAACATACTGGTAGGTTAATTGTCTGCTATCAAAGTGACCCTAGTCTGTCTGTCTCTCTGTCCTTCTATGTGTGCATGTTAGGGAATTTGGGGGCATATTCAATTAGCTTTCCGGTTCGCGGTAACGCACGTTACCGAGAAACCTGCGCAGTATTGCCGGTAATACGGTACCGCAATAATGCAGATTTTCGTACACAACCCTATGGGGTGCGAACGAAAATCCACGTTATTGCGGTACCGTGGATTGACTTTGCGGGCCGTTCCATGAACCTGTGACATAGGCGTTCCCTTTGACCACCAGCTGGCTGAGGCTGACAATCCAGATTTTCCTCCTGGCTTGTCCAGAAATGCATTTGAGAAGTGGTCGAAAGCTGGGATTGTCAGCCTCAGCCAGCTGGTGGTCAAAGGGAAATTCTGTTCTTTTCAGGAGCTCCGGTCCACTTATTCGCTTCCCTCAAGTGAGCACTGGAGATATTTACAGGTGATCCACTATGTTAAATCAGTGAGAGGCAGCATTTCCCTGGCTAGGGAACCTACTCCCTTTGAGGCTCTGTGTCTATCTAAAAACACTCCCTCCCATACCATTTCAGGTATCTACAAAATCCTAATGAATGCTATATTTCAAGCATCTCCATCTTATACTGGTCCATGGGAGAGAGACTTAGCACCTTATATATCACAGACCTCATGGCCCAAGATTTATCAAAACACACATAGTTGCTCTGTGAGCGCCTCGGTCATAGAAACCCATTATAAACTTCTGACAAGATGGTATAGATGCCCCTCCACACTACATAAATATCACCCTCAGGTGTCCTCATTATGCTGGAGATGTAACGGAGCCTTTGGCTCTTTGGTGCATATATGGTGGGAATGTCCTCATATTACTCCCTTTTGGGATGAAGTTATCAGGCTCTCCAAGACCATTGTTGGTCATGAGGTTCCGGTAGACCCGGGTTTTTGGCTTTTATCTCTCTCCAACATTCCCTCATCTAAATACAAGAAATCACTTTTAAAACACTTAAACAACGCAGCCAGAGCAGTTATTCCAATGCATTGGCGATCTCGATCTCCCCCTTCACTCAAGGACTGGTTCACCAGAGTCGAATTCTATATGTCAATGGATGATATTATTTTTTCTGTAAAAGATAAATATTCAGACTTCACAGCCACCTGGTTTAGCTGGTTGGAGTTCAAGGAAACAGTAGAATTTAAGACCCTTTTTTGCTCCCCCAACCTCGATCGATTGAGAGCTGCACATTCAAAAATGTAACTTTGGAATTCTTATATAAGGTAACTTAAATCGGCTTATCCTCCACATACTCAGGTATATGATTTGACAATCTCCTCCATTCATCACGTGAACATTTAAAAACAGCATGAAGAGTTTCACATACTCCCCTCCCCCCCCTTCTACCCTTTCCTCCTTTCCCCTTCTTTCTCCCCCAATTCCTACCGTGTGTCAACCCCCTTCTTTTTCTCTTGTTTCCTGGGTCAATTCTGTTCAATTGGATTCATTAGAAGGAAAAAAAAAAGAGAAAGAGGAAACAGCTGTTTGCTTGCTTTATTGTAATTGTCGACAGATAGACTTCTACCATATATACTTTGCATATTTCTCTCTGTTAACATATAATAGTATTGTACTAAACGTAACAATATGCATATCTTCCATGCTTCACTGATAATCTGCATTGCTGTACTTTATCTTTCTAATAAATAAAGAATTTATAAAAAAAAAAACTGTTAATTATCTTCTAGATAGACTGTCAAAAGCGAATTGGTCCTTGCCTGGTGTGCAGACACACTTCCCTTTACACAGTCCAAATAGCACAGGCCAATTACCCAGATCCCATTGCCCATTACACAGACTATATCACATAGCCTGTCTCTCAACTTTATCACCCATGACAAAGCCACTCCTTAAGCTCTCTGTGGGCAAAATAGCATTGCACAAATCTAGTAGCACATTGCACAGACTCTATTACGATGGTCATAGACTTCTTGCTTATTGCATAGATCTCATAGCACAGACAAAATTGCATAGATCTTATTGAGCTTAGTATTTGTGTTTCTGAATTAACATTATTTTATTTTATGACTGCCCTTTTTGCTAAGCTTTTACATTGTCTGTTATTAATATTAAACAGAGCAATAAAAAAAGAAAGAAATGACAGCAATGAGATTAATCACCCTACATATTTTGTCTGCTTTATTAAATTAAGATGATTGTTTATTATGAAGTTCTCAAAATCGGATTGTGACATTTTTCATCCTTCTACAGTGTTGACTACACATCCGCTAATTTTAGACTGTTCAAACAACAACATGTTAGTCATGTCTTACTTCACTGCTTTTGGCTGTATTTAATCAGTGAATGAGCCTTTACTCTCTGGCTCAGTAACTGTCAGAGCCACAATCAGCTTCCGAAGTACTTCATGCATTGATGTAGAGCACTCCTATGTATGGTCTGCCTGCTATATAAAAATGACTAATGGGGATAATGACAAAGCATAAATACATGACATGGCAAAAGTGATTGTTGCTGTTGTGACTGCTTTTGCATGCGCTGGTTTTTATTTTGTTTTGCACCAATTTACATGACAAGTCGTTTCCGAGGCAGCAGTTTTTGCTCTAGATGTTTGGTGGATTGGGAACGTTAGAGTGTTTCTACGGTTTGTAATTTTATGTAAAAATTGCTTAGACAACATTTTACACTACATGCAAGAATTTTAAATGAGTAGAAATAGAGTAAAGCGGAATGTGTTCTCATATATGAGTGGTGCCATAAATTTTTTAAAAAACCTCAGAACTTACTGCCATCTGGAAGTCTACTTGCCATCTTTGGAAAAATAATTTCAGGTAGATTCAGCAAGTAAAACCTCGGTGCCCGGTTAGCTGTTAAAGGGTGTGTCCTGCTCAGGCAAAGGTGAGTGTCTGGCTCCACCCATGGGCGTATTTAGTGCCACCTAGGAGCATGTCTAGCGCCACCAGGTGTAGCCTATAGTGCTGTGCGCAGCATTTCGCCAGTGAGAGTTTGTGTATGGGTGGCACACCGCCAGAGGCTGTAAATATAGCATGGCTGAAGGCCATAACAGGTTGTTAGGATAACCATGTTTAGTTTGGAAGCTGGAGACCAGGCAAAACAGGATAACTGCAGGTACAGGTTGTCAGGATAACCAGGTTTAGCTGAGGTGCTGGAGACCAGGCAAAACAGTATGCTTGCAGGTACAGGTTGTCAGAATAATCAGGTTTAGCTGGGAAGCTGGAAACCAGGCACAACAGGATGACTGCTAGTAGAGGTTCAGACAGGAGGAAGGTCAGGCAAGCCAGGGTCAGAAGCATGGAGATCCAAACAGTATCAGGGTGAAGACAGGAGCAAGGTCAAACATAGCCAGGGTCTGGGTCACGAGAAACGGTGCAGGATGTTGGAACAAGCAGAAGTCAGATACAAAGGAACAAACAAAACCATAACACAGGAGTTTCTCAGAAACCAGACAGCAGAGAAATATAAACTGACACCAGTCTTTTGGAACAGACAGTCTTATAAAGGGTAGACATAGGTGAGTAACGGGAGTGAGATTAACACCTGCAGGTGAGTAGAAATTGTCCAGGGATAACAACAGCACCTCTGGTAGCACAGAGGTACTGCAGGCCTGATTCAGAATAAGGACGGAATCCTAACACATAGGCATTTACACCAGAATTGTAGCAAGTACAAATGATATGGTCGAAAACAAGCGTATTTACAAGAAACCTAGGTCTTGATTCGTCCACTTCTGTGTCGAAATGTTCTTACTGTACATGACCTGTTAGTCTGTCCCTGCCATCCACAGTCCTGCCTCTCATGTTGTAAGCAAGCGCAAGTGTCATTTGCGTTCAAACATTAATTGAGTGCAAATGCTTTCATTGGCATAAAGTACATTTCTGGTCATGCACAGAACTATTTCGTGCAAGGTACGCTATGCAAATGGTCATGAATCAGACCCCAAGTATTGCAATTTCCCAGCTTACTATGTTTAGAAATGTATGATTTTTTTATGATTATCCTGCATTTTCAGCTCAAACTTAAGGGCTATACATATTTTATATTTATAGTTTAATAAAATGAGATCAGATTTACACTTGTTGTGTGCTAGATCCTACAATGAGCTATGGATCAGAACAACAAGAATTATTATTATATGACATATATGATTTATAATTGTGAATGTCTTATTACAGTTAGAGTACATGAAAGAGTGGCCACCACATTTTATTTTCATTAACTCCACAGACCTTACAAGCAAAAGCTATTTATGACCCTCCGAATAAGCATTTCCCGACTTCCGCTCCCTTTCCAGTGAGAAGGAATTGGAATCCATCTGTAATAGACGGTGTTCCCCGTGTATAAATAGATCTGTCATGGGTTTGAAGTGCAGGGGATAGAGATATCAGTTACCAACTATGTAAATAATTGTAAAAGTATCTTAAAGTAGGTTGTGTCAACAAACATCTTATCTTTAGTTTCCCACTGCAGAACTTTCCATCCCACACGTTTATATTTATGTGTTGTTTAGTTTTACAGAGTATACAGAGAGAGATATAGAGAGAGACAGATAAAGAAAGAGATAAAGAGAGAGAGAGAGATAGTGAATCTCTTTTAATACTGAGCTCTCCCATCAGCAGTATATAGAGTCTAATACTGGGCAAACACTCTGCAATATCTACAGAGTTATTGACCACTTGGCCTGATATTGCAGAGTTTGCCCCAAAGTGACTGCAAAATTGATCTGATCATTATTAGTCATGTTGGTAATCGTGATTGGAAGCCCAGTGAAGCCGGAGGAGATCAAGCTGTTCATTAGTCTGAGTGTCGAATGATATGATTTTAGTGAATATGGACACTTATGGTTGGTGCCAGTGTCAGACTGGCCCACCATTATATTGGAAAAACACTCTATTGCCTGAGGTCTCCACCACCTTCCCTACATCACAATGTATCCTGAGCTCCTCCTCTGCTCCACTTCTAGCCAGCTGAGCCTGACTAAACATTGGTGGCAACGACATAAATGGGCATAATGGAGATGGAGGGGTGGAAGATTACATAATTAAGCGCTAGTTACTCCCTTTGCAAACTGACTACACTCCATAATGGATTGGGCACAACCCACTTTTGATTGGTCACACCCCTCCAGCAGCATGCTATTTCATGGGTCTTTCAAACAGCAGTCTGACACTGGGTGGGGCCGAATGGGGCAACAATCTTGTTGCTTTGCTATCGGGCAGGATTGGCCCTTGTGTGGCCAGCATTATATATTAGCAAGAACTGTTTTGTAGTAAATCCTGTGGCTGTCTTCCATGTTTGACTTGCATTATTAACATTTTCACTCCCAAAGATGTGAATAAGCACATCCATAAAAAAAAAAGAATAACAAATGGATTTTTGATAGGAATCAGCTTAAACTTATAGCAATAGCACAAAAAAACCTTGTAAAGTCATATTTGATGAAAATGTGAGTTCAAATAGAGTTTCCCTTAAGGAATTCTTCCCCGGAAGAAAAGTCCGATCCTAGGTTACTTCCTGATCACCATTTCTGAGCCTTCTGTGTGCTGCAGGAGTGGAGTTACTGGGTATGTTTCAAATTTTTGTCAAAAGAGTTAGTGTAATGAAAGTGGCACCTGATTGGATCACAGAGATACCTGTCTATTAAAGTGATACTTGCACACTCCCTTTTATCTTGTAAGACTTTTTAATTTTTGAGCATTATGACAGACTGTGCTGGTAAAATGTCTCCATCAGCACCCAGGATTCTTCAGATATGCCACTGCCTTCAATCCAGGATTTTTAGATTGTTAATTATTAATTTTATATTTTATTTTTTGCGAGTGTGTAAAATATTAATTATGTATCAGACAACAGCTGGTAAAATATTCTTGGAACAAGACAAACTTGATAACACTAAACTGTTTTTCTTTTTCAGGTCTTTGGAGCAGATGAAGATAATATGGGGGATGGTTGTTCTCAAAAGCTGGCATCTGCCAAGTACCTACGGGTCTTGCTGCTAATTCTGATTCCATGTGTTTGTGCTCTTATACTTTTACTGGTAATTTTACTCACTTTTGTAGGTAAGTAAAATTTTCATGTTACATTTATTAACACTTTAGGGGTTTAAAGTGAAGAAATGAATTTAATAAATTGCATTTAGTTGTTTAAATTGGATGGATATGATATCTGCATGGGTCTTACATTCATTGGTTCTGTTTTCCATTTCCTCGGTTACAGCTGAAACTGAGTCATATCACATAAGTGGGCATGTTTACTATAGTAGGTGCATATAAACACTGATAGATTATGCCAGCATAATGTGTTTTTTTTTCTGCCAAATGTGCTAAAATGAATTATACAAATCATGGTAATATTATATTGTCTCTGACCCTTTAGTTACCATCTAAATGTGTTCATTATAAATAGGGATGTGCACCGGCCACTTTTGGTGTCTCGTGTTGTGTCACAGGCAGAGCACATGATCGCAGGGGGAATGAATCCTCCACCCCTGCGATCGGATCCTGGTGCCTGGCTGTCACGGTGACAGCCAGGCTGAAGACAGAATAGCGGAGACCAGCGGCGGGCCCCAGGTAAGTCTGTGCTGAGCTGTTGTACCGGGCCCCCTGGTGAGCCCGGGCCCGGTACAACAGTACCCCCTGTACCCCGCTGATGGCGGCCCTGAACAGGACCAAGGGATTTAGGTGTACTTGATTCGTGGTCAGGGTCCTCTCACTGGACTTTGCCAGCTTACATGTGCAGCTACCATTACTCCCCGCTGTTTTTCAATATTGGATCAGAGCCAGGAGCCCATCCTGTCAACATAGGTTTTGTGCAGTCAGTAGTTAAGGGATGAAAAGGTTTTATTTATTTGACAATACATGTCAGCCAATGGCTAGGTGATAGCATGGCAATAATAATATATTTTTTGAGTTATGTTATTAGACTAGTAGATTGTCTAATCCTACTAAAGTAATTGCCCCCTCATGCATTAGCCTCTTACTGTCAAAAATATTTTACTTGATATAAAGCAAAACTTTAGTTAATGAGTCCATAAAGAAACATTGAGCACTAAGAAGACAGTTTGTGAAGGACCCAATAAAATCTCTTAACTTGATAAGCTTCCTCATTTTTTTCTACATGTGACATTTTTGAGCAAATAATCTAATCTTGATTATGTATCAATTACAAACTACTTAATGTAAACTAATTAATGTAATCTTACAGATAAAACTGTCAGGAAGTACTAATTAGCCTGCTCTCTAGTAACAAATTTCCTTCCTATGTTAAGGCCAGTAATTAGGATGTGGAGCAGCACTATTTAAGGAAGTCTCTGACACCCATGGCGTGCCAGAGTATCAGGTCCCACCTCTACTCCAGCGTTCCCTGTGTATCATATTGACTCCTGGGGATAAATGTATCAAGAGTTTTGCCTATAGCAACCAATCAGATTTTAGCTATTATTTTGTAGAATGTACTAAATAAATGATAGCTAGAATCTGATTGGTTTCCTTGTTTGCTGACTCCTCTATTGGATCACGTATTGATACTGTCTCTGTCCGCCTGGTTATGACCCAGATTAACTGACCCTTCTAATCCTGCCTCACTGGCAGCTGTACTGGAGAACCGCGACCTGCGCATCCCCCGCAGGTAAATCCAAACCTCCTTGGGGAATACCAGTGGCTCGTTAGACTCTGCGTCTCCAGTTCCAGCAGTGCTAATACTAGCAGGTAGCATCACACCCTAGTGCAGGGGTTGGCAACCTTTTTCTATCAGAGTGCCGGCTAAAATCTAGTGAAGCCCAGGTGTGCCAGTTGGGTGTGATATAGATATATATATATATATATATATATATATATACACACACACACACACACACACACACACACACACACACACACACACACACACATACAGGGCTGCCTAGAGAAATTCATGGCCCCAGTACAGCAACTTCATGTGTCCCCCTTTATAGTCATGCATGGTAAGAAAAAAGTTGTGCCGCCGCATGCAAGTGGTCGTACAATTGGGGGCATGGCAGTGCATCATTGGGGGCGTGTCTAGCAGGTGAAAAGCACTGGGCCACCCTCTTACAGAAAAATGCATTACTCACACATGCCCCCTTGCTCAGCAGCTTTGCTCACAGATGTCTCCTCTGCCCACATGCTTTAATCACACTTGCCCCCCCTCTGCCCAGCACCTTTAGTCACACATGCCCCCTCTCCAGCACACCTTCTTACCTTATTCTCCACTGCACAGCATGGGAAGATATCCAGCAGCCCGCCGAGTACCATGTGACTACTGCAGTTACATGACCTGGCGTCTGAAGATACCTGAGCTGAAGGGGATTTAGCTATTACCGATCCCCCCTGCATTCAATAAAAAAAATAAAAAAAAGTACTTTTAAAATAAAAAATGTATTTTCAAAGATAGGTCTCCAGTGGGGACTCGGGCCACCAAGCAGTCCCGGGCAATTTGTAGCCGCCCCCTACCCTCTCGGCTATATATATATATATATATATATATATATATATATATATATAATCTCATTTTATGAGGCTAATATCATATTAACAGTAAGGGACCAGCAAAAAAACGTTATGCCGCACAGTAGTGCCCCAGTTCACATCATACCTCATAATTGTGTCCCCAATTCATCTTATGCCTCATAGTTGTGCCCGCAATTCATACTTTGCCACAGTTGCCCCCACAAATACATAGTATGCTACAGTTGCCCCCAGAAATACATAGCATGCCACAGTTGCCCCCAGAAATACATAGCATGCGACAGTTGCCCCCACAAATACATAGTATGCCACAGTTGCCCCCACAAATACATAGTATGCCACAGTTGCCCCCACAAATACATAGCATGCCACAGTTGCCCCCACAAATACATAGCATTCCACAGTTGCCCCCACAAATACAAAGTATGCCAGGTATATGTGCCCCTCAATTTGTTGCCCTTACTTACCTTTGTAGACTCGTCTTTCTCCAGAAACCTGGGAGCTGCTTCAGCGTTGGCGTGCCAGACAAAAGTGGTCAGCGTGCCACGTCTGGCACGCGTGCAGGGGGTTGCCGACCCCTGCCCTAGTGTGACATAGAATCAGATTTCCTACCAGAGTTAAATGGCGTCAAATGCAGAAGCAAGATCTTATTCTACCCGGGTAATCTGCTAACAGTTTGCTGGTGTTGAAGAGATCCACCACTGTAAATCTTATGCTGGTGCGGTTTAACCGGCCAGCAGTCTTTTTCAAGACAGTGGCAGGTAGGGATTACTTCCTCTTATTTATGGCTCTGGTGATTAACTTCGTTATGATGTAACCCAAACATTTGAGCATATTTTTTTTTAATCCAATTCCATGTAAAGATCGTGTAACTGTACATCCACATATAGCAGAAAACAATGAATAATTTTCAACAATAAAATAAGAAGGTATCCTTACTTTAGTTATCAAAGGAGAAGTGGTGTTAAGGAAAGTTTTAAACTCAGTACTGAATGTAGATGGTTGCTAAGAGACGGAGCTCCGATCACTTGAGCCTAATGAACTAATATAGCAATATGACTATATGAATATGAAGTCTTCAGAAATGCAAGCCCATAAATGAAGTAATTGTTAAATAACTTACAATAGCACACAATGATAAATGGCTCATGGGATTAAAATCAAAATTGTGTCTTACTATATTGTCAGAATAAAGATTGTGTGCAGATCATTTAACTTGTAGCCACAAAACATTAAGCAGTTAGCAATATCCAACAATAAAGAAGTATCTTTACTTTAATTATCGGAAGTAAAATAGTATCAGATAAAATTTTCAACTCCGAACACGATGTAGATGGTTGCTGAGCTCCCATGATGTGGGCCTATGAACAGCTGACAGTATCTAACTATATGAAACATAACAAAGTCTACCAATAGCACAAGATCATAAATGTTTAACAAAGTAATTGCTAAGGAACTTAAAAAAAACAAAACAATAAAAACCTCATAGAATTCAAAGTAAAATAGTGTTATTATATTATCAGAGATAAGGTCTGATCACATGACCTCTATTATCTAACAAAAAAAAAGTTTTCAAACAGATATTCATATCCATAATATAATTAAATAGGAGCTATAGAGGAGACATGTATTCTATCAGAATACATATGTTGAAAAAAAGTCTTCATAAGTATCGCTGCCATATGTATTAGAATTTCATAAGCGTATCTTGCATTACAGGGCTTACTTGGGAGGGAAAAAGCTGCTTTTTTTAATGTGTTTTTTTGTAAGCATTTGTTATATTTTTTTATTTTTGCTTTTGGCAGGCCCAATATACTGAGCGGCTGTCTGATGTTTGACCTTGCATGCCAGCTGCTATAAGATACAAGTAACACTGGATCTAATAGTTTTAGACACCTACACATTAGGGCCCTGAACAATTCTTAGTAGGATCACCAGGCTAGCCAGCTTTCTCCTGTACATTTGCGCTCAGCACATTGCGTTAATATTGAACGTAGTATGCTAGCAACCATTGAACGTAGTATGCTAGCAACCAGTCAGTGTGAACCAGAGTCCAGTTATGCTGGCGTATACTGGAGATTGCAGCAAACCATTAAGAAGCGGTGTTTTCCTCAGAGACACAGACCCACAGGCCAACAGTGGATCTACTGCAGCCAGTCAGTGAGTGATCAAATAATATAAACAGGAATTACGATCATTGTGTTGTATTCTGGATGATAGATTCCATACTTGTATATAATTCACTTGCAGAGAACCTATAATATGTACACTGTGGACCTCATTTAGAGTCGGACGCAATGCGCATCTAAGACATGTAGGAGTGGGAGTGTACCGCTGCTTGGTAGGGTATAACGAGTAGCATGCAACCCCAGTTGCGTCCCACTCGTAATACCCTACCGAGCTGCGAGCGGTTCCTGCAGCTAGCTAACTACTTGCGCCACCTAATTCCTGCCGCACTGTTTTAGCCCTTTTTTGACGTGTGTTGCGTCTGCGCCTTACTACGTCTAGGATTTACTTACGAGGTCACACCTTCACAATTCCGCGTTACGCCCTTTCCCTGGTAGCAAGCCGCAGCAAGCTGTCACAAGTGTTACTTGCGTCCAAGATGCAGGCGGATATAGTGCTTGCTGCACATGCGTGATAGTGGTTTTTCGGTTGATGCGACTAAAACGGTCTTTGCGTCCAACTCTAAATGAGGCCCTGTGTCTACATTTATATATATGAGTGAAGGCAGTCATATTGATAGCTGTAATAAAAATATATCATGTATCAAGATTATTATCATGACATACTAGCTAGGGGTGTGCACCGGCAACTTTTGGGGTTTTGGGTTTTGGGTTTTGGGTTCTGATTAGCTTGAGGTTTTGGGTTCTGATTTATTTTGCCAAAAAACCCCACGAAAGGTTTTGGTTCTGATTTTGGGTTTTGGGTTCTGATTTTTTTTTAAAAAAGCATAAAAAGTGCTAAAATCCATATTTTATTTTATTTTTTCACTCCTACACTATTATTAACCTCAATAACATTCATTTCCACTAATTTCCAGTCTATTCTGAACACCTCACACCTCACAATATTGTTTTTAGTCCAAAAGGTTGCACCGAGGTAGCTGGATGTCTAAGCTAAGCGACACAAGTGGGCGGCACAAACACGTGGCCCATCTAGGAGTGGCACTGCAGTGGCAGACAGGATGGCAGTTTGCAAGAGTTTGCTAGAGGTGCAAGATGGAATTGTCCTTGGACCCTCGCACCCACCCTGATGTTGTTGAAATAGGACATTCGCACTTTAACAAACCAATCAGGAACAGTGAACGTAGTTTAATCTCTGGTACTAATATTTTTGGACTGCAGGAACAGTGAACGTAGTTTAATCTCTGGTACTAATATTTCTGGACTGCAGGAACAGTGAACGTAGTTTGAAATTGCAGTACCTATTTTTTGGTACAGCAGCAACAATGAACGTAGTTTGAAATAGCAGTACCTATTTTTTGGTACAGCAGCAACAGTGAACGTAGTTTGAAATAGCACCTATTTTTTGGTACAGCAGCAACAGTGAACGTAGTTTGAAATTGCAGTACCTATTTTTTGGTACAGCAGCAACAGTGAATGTAGTTTGAAATAGCAGTACCTATTTTTTGGTACAGCAGCAACAGTGAACGTAGTTTGAAATTGCAGTACCTACTTTTTGGTACAGCAGCAACAGTGAACGTATTTTTATATATTGCAGTACTAATATTTCTTGACTGCAGGAACAGTGAATCTATTCATATATTGCAGTTTTTTTTATTATTTTTGTATATTTTTTTTATAATTTTTTTTACTTTTTAATAATTTTTAAATAACAATGGCCTTAGCAGAACAGAGCACAGGACACAGCACCACTGGACTCAGCAGGACAGAGCACAGGACACAGAACCACTGGACTCAGCAGGACAGAGCACTGGACAAAGCACCACTGGACTCAGCAGGACAGAGCACAGGATCTCCCAAGTAACCACTGAAAATAAGCAGGACAGGGGCTCCCAAACTACAACCTCCCTCTTCAGTGATCGCAGGCAGAATGAAGATGGCGGCTGCGAGCGGGGAATTTATGACATCCGAGTCTCGCGAGATCCGACGCGAGACTTGGATGTCATAGCCTCGTTTTGGATTCATTTCGCGTCCGGAAATACCCGAACAGTGCTCGGATCCCGTCGGATCCGCACTGTTCGGGTGGGCTCGGATTAGCGAAATCCGAGCCCGCTCATCTTTAATACTAGCACAAAGAAATAGGGATACACCCACAAAATGTGTAAAAGAAAATTATTGTTAATAATATCACAATTAAAATTATTTAGCTGGTTAGACAAACACATAATTACTAGGATTCAGTGCATGAAGACTGCACATTCAGCAAGCAGTCTTCAAGATGCATCAAGGAATATTTTAATGGAGGAGATCTAGGAGAGATCTGAAGAGATCTGAGATCTTAATAACTCACCAGTGAAGTCTAAAGAAGGTCTGAACAATGCCATCCTTATATAGTTCTTACTTTAAAGTGAATACCGATGCAATATGGACTAAGTATATCCACTAAATTTGCAACTTAAGCGATTGTATATTAATAGGTGATTGGTTCAATCCTACTAGGCGCCCAGTATTCGAATAAAGATTTTAGCTAGATGGAAGATAACAAAACCAAACCACATAAATAAGTTATAGTATACAGTCACTTAATCGGTATTAGTGCAACAGATATAAACTTTGCTTATCAAATATAGTTACAATGCATGTGTGCACAGAAATCTTTATAACAGTAAAACAGGCCTGGCCAACCTGTGGCTCTCCAGATGTTGTGAAACTACAAGTCCCATCATGCCCTGCAAGATATTGGTTGGCTATCTACTAGCAAAGCATACTGGGGTATGTAGCTTTACAACACCTGGAGAGTCACAGGTTGACCAGGTCTGGAGTAGAAAATAGCAAATACCCTTAAATTTAAATAGAATAGGAGAATCTTATTATAAAACTGTCAGGCTTTGTAATACAAAATAAAACAGACCACATGAAGGAAGAATGCAAACTAATAGAAGACAAATTCACCTATGAGCAAATACAAACAGATGCAACCAATAACTGTAAACAAGAACTAAAAACAACATGAGTCATTTACCTTCTAAAATAGTCTACAGTATGTGGGCTGCACAGTTAGTCTGAAGAACAGAGTGGCAGAACACATAAAAAATAATAAAAATGAAGTTGAAACGCAGAGTGTACCAGAATTCTTCAAGAAAATCCACAGACACCACCCCAGTGTACTAAAAATTCACAGGAATAAAAAAAGTACAGAAAGCATGAGGAGGAGGAAACTACATTCCATAAATCTTGAAACAAAAGAATACCCTCTCACCAAATTGTCTAGATTTAGGATGTAAGCTCTCACGAGCAGAGCCCTCGTTCCTTGTGTTCTCCTAATATTTCAACACCCTCTGTACCTCTTGGCTTGCTTACCTAGTAAAAAGAAATACTTATATTCAAATGATGGGTAGTATATAAATATTTCTTTTTACTACATATGTTTGAATTTGTTTACTGTTTTATTGATTTTGTGTAAGGTATTATTTGTGGTTTAAACACTTACTGGTCTATAGAGTTATGTGAACACACTCAGTGGCGCTGATTACTCTTAAATTGATATATAGATACATTTTGGGAACATTTGTGTGGTACCATTAGGAGGAATAGCAGCAGCTGAGAATAGCGCGGCCTACCATTTTTTATTTTTCTCAAATGCTTTCTATATATGTCATGTACGGCGCTGCGGACCCTTTGTGGTGCCTTATAAATAAAAGATAATAATAATAATAATAGACATAGACCAGTGTAGTTTCCTAAAATTCGAATAATAAAAGCCATTAAAACAGTCATTTTAAACCCCCTTCTTGTACTCACTATCTACGTTTTTCACATAGGTATCTAAACACATTATAAAAATATCACTCCTTAATTACTACTTATCAAAATACCTATCAGCAAGATTTACATAATCTAACCTACCTTTAAACAGAAGTGTTTTTTTTTTACTACAAATCCAAAATTATCACATAATCTACATATGCTCAAATATGTTACATCAGTTATTATGAATATTAAGAAAAGAACAGACCTCCACAAATTATACTTATTATTTGAACTTTATTGTAAACTAAAGACACTTTTTTTTTAGAAAAACTACGTCTTTCTGTGAAAGAACAGATTAAGCAATTTGTGAACACGTGAACACAAACCCATTAAGAATTATCCTATTGGTCATTTGTTAGGAGGAAAAGGTATTTATCAATTTCCCTTCCCTCCTCTGGCAATTGCCACACCTGCCGACACACATACTGGCTTAAACTATTCCCTGAAGAAGCCATTAATCTAGAGGGGTGAAATGCATTGGACTTGAAAGGTTGCCTTACTGGATCTCAACCCCAGCAGCAGCCATTCCCCATTTATCTAAGCCAGGGTTTCCCAAACCCAGTCCTTAAGGCTCCCCAACAGTGCAGGTTTTCCATATCTCCTTGCTGGAGCACAGGTGTATTCATTACTGACTGACACATTGTAACAGATCCACAGGTGGTCCTAATTATGTCACATGTGATCCAGAAAACCTGCACTGTTGGGGAGCCCTGAGGACTGGGAAACCCTGATCTAAGCGATTATATATATTGTTTATATAATAAACAGTACAAGGTGCACTAAACTTGCTTATATGGCCTCTTCCTGTTATAAAATCATCATTGTGTTGAGTTTGTAATTGTTGTCTATCACGCCCTTACTGTACATTGACTGTGTGCATACACCCAGTCCCCTCCATGTTCCACACATGAAAAAATAGGCTGCAGCAAGGGTCCTTTGCGCTCAAAGATGTTGTTGTGTTCAGTGGTGTATAGTCCAGCTCTGAGCATGCACACACCGATTTTATGCAAAATACATAACATTTCCACATTTACATTCCATAACGAATCAGACCCATAATTTTGTTCACTGCAGTTAATTGAATATTTGATTTTTTACTGTTGAAAAAAATCCCACTTCGTTTAACCAATTAACCAATACAGTGGATCATCATAGTCAATGTGCTTTTAAATAGCCTTAATGAAGGTGATTATTATGATTCAATGAGCCTTTAATATGTGCTTCAGTTATGGTCATGATATCACCTACAGTTCAGAGTTCATCGCAATATCTAACCGCTAGAATTGGTGTTGATATATACTGATCATCTTATTACTTTCCTACATGGATCCAACATGAACTTTTAGCAAAGTGTATACTTTGTCATATTTGTTTCTATTCTATTAGTATGTAGCAAACCAAATACCACTAAACATTTCCTATATTGCAAATATATGTGTCTTCTTTTATATTCAGGGACCATCCAGCCCCTCTTAGACTCTCTCTTCTTTATAATACTTCCAAAACTACTCTTGTTTTCCTGTTTACCCATAGAGGTCAGTGCTGTTGACTGACACCACAGTAATTATCTCATATAATTACTGATGAGCATTATATCCAGTTAATTGTGATACAAGTTTAGTAATTATCGTCTGTGTGCTAATTACATCCTCTCTCAAAGGTCAGATGTTTGAGGCATGTAGTATTACTTGTGAATTATTGTTTTATCATGAGCGGTGATTACATTAATCATGATAATTGGGAGCCTGCTTGAGTCCTTTAATTTTACACAAAGAAAAAAAGGCAATTTAGTTAAATGAGGTCTGCCTGCATACACATGCTTGCATATATAGACAATTATATATAAATAGAAATATTACACACATATATAACCAACCTTTATACAACATATACCCATAGACATATACCAACAGGTGTGAATACCATATGGGGTATGGATATTTGGGGCCCAGTTCATTTGAGTAACATTCACTTAGGATCCTAGCCCCAATCTTAACTCAGCAATATGTAAATAAAATTGCTTATCATAGCCTCCAACCCCTAACACTAATAGAGGTTGGAGGTGCCTATGGTGCCTAATTGGACAGTCTTGGACAGTCTGGCCTTTAGGTGATTGGGGTAAACAGATGAATCTCATGGCTAAAAATTAGAGCAGTCAAGCAATATCTGTGCAGATTTTTTATGCAAATTATTCATACTGTTAGAACCAGAGTACCATAGCGTCCTTCAACAGCCTAGAGATGGTCACATACATGGTGATTGTATTTGTCAGTTTACACTGAAATTATCACTGCTGTAGAATGTCATGCAGAGCAGCAGACTCTCCCCCAACTTTCACACAGATCGGGACAGAGCCTTCAAATCGGGACTGCCCCATCTAAATCCTGATGATTAGGAAGTATGCACCAGTGACTGTGTTGGTTATGTGTGTGCTATTATCAGCCACGATATCCAGATTTTTTACAAATTCAGACATTCAGCAAATTTGATTGTCTGGATCTTAAAGATCAGTAAATTGTTTATGCAGTTCCCACACAAATTATAGCTTGTTTTTTTTCAGAAGTCTTTTTATTTACAGAAAATACCATTAGTTTGCTTATACCTCCTCACACGACAACCTAAAATGGTCAAAACAGGGTTTTTTTTAATTGAGATTGCAAGAAAGGGAACTAAAATCAAACAAGTGTATTTTTTTTCTAACAACTACAAAAAAAACACTTTTTTATTCTTGCTTTGGCACCAATCCACCTTTCCAAAAAATCTGGGATTCTACCCGTACGTTTTAATGATAAAACCACAATAAAATATTCACTTGAAAATGATCATTCAGCTTTTTCTTTGCTAGTTTGTACCATCTTCAATGAAACACATGCAGGGCCTAATTCATGTTCAGATGTACGTCTAATTGCCTCCCTTCGACTTGAGAGGCGAAACAGAAGAGGTAAGGGGCGGACTAACGTAGGCTATGTACAATAAAGGCATTCCATTTGAATATGGTCGGAACTACTACAAGTTCCATGCACTTTTTTTAAAATGCAAACTATGTGCAAGCTGCATTCTGACATAAATCAGGCTCACAATGTGTAGGAATAACATGGTAACCTAAAAAGACAAACTAGACACCCCCCCCACCTCAAATGAGGGCACCCTTGTTTTAATGAAGCCAAGATAGGAGAGATCTGGACAACTAGTGATGTGCGCAGACCTCTATGTTTTGGGTCTAAAACCATCTTTGTGTTTTGGTTTTGATTTTGCCAAAAATCATCATATGTTTGGTTTTGGTTTTGGATCTGGATTTAATTACAATTGTAAAGAAGTAAAATTAAGTGATTTTGAACTGTTTTGTTCCTAGATGACTATTAATAACATTAACATTAATTTACAGTCTGTTTTCTAATGATCGCTTCACAACTGTCAAAATATTCACCAAGCTGGCTGGCTATAATTAGTCACAGAGTGGTGGCACAAATACATTGCAGTTTAATAAAACATAACATCTCTTGAGTTAAATGTATCAAGCTGCGCGTTTTCGATGGATTTGAAAAGTGGAGATGTTGCCTATAGCAGCCAATCAGATTCTAGTATCGTTTATTTAGTAACAAGGGGCCTGATTCATTAAGGATCTTAACTTGAGAAACTTCTTATTTCAGTCTCCTGGACAAAACCATGTTACAATGCAAGGGGTGCAAATTAGTTTTCTGTTCTGCACATAAGTTAAATACTGACTGTTTTTTCATGTAGCACACAAATACTTGATAGCTTATTTGTACATTGAAATTTAAAGTTGATATTTGTGTGCTACATGAAAAAACAGTCAGTATTTAACTTATGTGCAAAACAGAATACTAATTTTCACCCCTTGCATTGTAACATGCTTTTGTCCGGGAGACTGAAATAAGAAGTTTCTTAAGTTAAGATCCTTAATGAATCAGGCCCAATTTTCTTAATTAATGGGCTTGCTCTTTTGCAGGATAGGGGAAGGGTATCCGGATGCTGCCACAGACCCCTAGAGGTTGCCTTAATTCCCCTCTAGTAGTAGAATAAAAGATACTTTTAGGGAAAGGGCACAATGGGTAGGTTGGGAACAAGAAGAGGATATTGAGATTAGTATGGTCTGTCTAATGAAATTATGCAAGTTAATGCCCATATGTTTTTTTTAATTAAGGACCTGAGAGCAAGAAATTTCTTACTTAAGTCTCCTGGACAAAACTATGTTAAAATAAAAGGGGTGAAAAGTAGTTTTCTATATTGCACATAAGTTAAATACTGGCTGTTTTTTCATGTAGCACACAAATATCAACTTTAAATTTCAGTGTACAAATAAGCTATCAAGTAGGTGTGGGCTATATGAAAAACAGCCACCACACTCCATCGGGTGAAATTCCAGCATACTTACACCTACAGAATGAGCTCACTATGAAGTGATTTGGATCAAGGATTTTATCTTTGGCTGCACAGACATTGGGAGGGGAAGTTTTCTCCCTAACAACCACCAGGCTCCATCGGGGGAGATTGAATCACTTTATAGTGAGCTCATTCTGTAGGTGTAAGTATGCTGGAATTTCACCCGATGGAGTGTGGTTTTGAAAAAATATATATTTATGTTACATAAGTTACTTCTGAAACCATTCATGAGCCTGTAATGATTCACTGCTAAAATAGTTTGATAAGAGCACATTGACAAAGGCCACTTATTGCCTGCTTCTAATTTAGGTCAGACATGGCAGGATATAAAAAGTTGTCAAGCAAAAAAAAAAACAAATGTACATTGTGGCCAAGATTAGTAAAAAGCAGAGGCCTAAGGCAGCATAATTGTTAAGAGTATCAGAGCCCTCCTTTGATTCAACTTCCAGCACTGGAAGAGGGCCCTGGTTGGGGTAAAGGAGTCCTGTTTCAATATGACGATGGTCAGGTGTGGGAAAAACAAAAAAAGTGGAAGTAATAAAAAAATATTGACTGAATATATTGATATCTGTTAATTCCAGTGTGCATTGCTGTATGCATATTTCATTTAATGGGCAGCACGGTGGCTTAGTGGTTAGCACTTCTGCCTCACAGCACTGGGGTCATGAGTTCGATTTCCGACCATGTGTGGAGTTTGTATGTCCTCTCTGTGTTTGCATGGGTTTCCTCCAGGTGCTCCAGTTTGCTCCCACACTAAAAAACATACTCGTAGGTTAATTGGCTACTATTAAATTGACCTTAGTCTCTCTGTCTGTGTGTGTCAAAGTAGTATAATTGGATGAACAAAAGTATATTGGTTAATATTGTTTTGCCATGCGATTGCGATTCGTACGCCACGTAACACGTGGCATGGTGCGATCACACGGTAAAATACGCACGCACACACTCACATTACAACATTTAGTTATTTATATAATTCATATTCATATTGGTTCCGTTACACTGTAATTTATGAGCAGATAGTATTTGGTTTATTATTAGTCCATATATATATATATTGATTATATGTACACTTCAGTGATATTCAAGGTTCAGGTTATAGGAAAGGTATCATGCCTAGTATCATATTAAAACCCTATTCATCAGCAGCTGTCCGGTTCCATCGCCGAAGAGATCGCATATTGCATACTCTAGTTATTGATGTTAGGGAATAAACCTTTGTATGATGCTGGCTATGGAATGCTAATTGTAACTGGAGCATTGGCGCGAAGAAAGGAGCTCATCCCCTGGAGAGACAACCCCCACCTTTGGATTCCTTAGAGTGAATCAGCCTATGACCTGTTTAGCCTGGACCCATCTGATGTTTGGACCTATAGAAGCAAGCCACATCATTTGCATTGTTCTTTGTAACACTGACTGTGTATATATGATCATAGCTGTGCACCCAGTTCTCAGTCTTCACTGATCACAGTATTTAAATGTGAATCACTGTCCAGGGGTGCCCGTGGTTAGCGCAGTGAGCGCATGCGATAAGAGCGTGGTATGTATGTAACTTTTGGTATTGGCTGTACTGTACTGTATCATAATATAATTGAATTGTTGACTATTTACATCTGCTAAAATAAATCACTTTGTGCGTTAGAAACTCAATACAATCGCTTGGGCAATGCTTATTGGAAAACTATAGAATTACTTTAATAGTGTGTGTATGTTAGGGAATTTAGGCTGTGAGCTCCAATGGGGCAGGGACTGATGTGAATGAGCCACTAATTCCGCGCTGCGAAATGAGTGGCGCTATATAAATAGCTGCTGATGATGATGATGATTTAATGGTAACCAGCCTGGGAAAGATCCGCCTGTCTTGTTTCTTTGATTGCAGAGAGATTAAAAATCTGAAGAGGTGCAGTGTGCAATATTTTATATGTGACACTGAAGTCTGACCCCCTTACACTTTAGAACTCCCACCCCTTGATTAAACAATTCAGTTTTCTTCTAAATTGTTCTTATCATTTTAACCACTTTTATGACTTTAATTAAACACAAGAATGAGGGACATCAGCGGGTATATTCAGGGCTGCCATCAGAAAATGTGGGGCCCAGTACAAATGAAAGAGGCAGGGCCCCCCCTTCCCAATATATAGTGCAGGCATATATCCATTTATTGTATAAATACCATGGAGTATTATGTTAGTATATTCCATATACACGTGTTAACCATATTATGTAATGGTATCAATTCTTCCAAATATTCCGACCATATGTGAACAGTTATGTTCATTTATTATATAATTGCAGTCCATATATATGTACTAATCTTATTCTATAATAATACCACATCTTCCTAATATTTGGGCCATGGTTTAGTGGATTCCCTTCAAATTTAAATCAAATGACCCAAAATTATGGGTATATATTATACTTCACTGTGATTGGTTGGAGTTAGATCTACTCTCATTATAAGATCATATGTATGTAAATTGCATGTACACAAAAATAATTATCTACATATTATTAGTGGTACAAAAATAGTTTCTTATAAGAAGCTAGAATAATTGATGTTTTCATTTAGACCATGCGGTATCAAAGAATGGAGTAAAAAGATCCACTTGCTTTTCTTTTGAAGCAATATGGTCATGATATCACCTCCCCTTATTCCCATGGAGATTTTCTCTATACCAAATACACTTAATTCATCAGATTTGCCTCCATGCTTTTGTAAAAAATGGCGTGCCACAGAGGTAAGTGGTTTAAGGCGTTGTTTATCCATGGAAGCATTTCTAATATTTCCTACATGTTCTAAAATTCGCTGCTTCAAAGGTCGACTGGTCATCCCTACATAGATTTTATTGCAGGTACATTTCAATACATAAATAACTCCTTTCGTATTGCAATTGATAAAATTATTAATTGTATGTTTCTGTCCATATTTATCATATATTTCTGTAGTTTTAACCATTACCGGGCATGCCTTGCATGATCCGCATTTTTGTGAACCTTTTATAGTCAGCATTTGTTTTTTTGGATTAAAATAGCTTTGTACAAGTTTATCTCCTAAGCTGGGTGCCCGCCTCCAACTAAAATTGACCTTCTCACCCAATACTTTAGACAATTTTTCATCTGACATAAGTATGGGCCAATGTCGTTGTACAATAGCTTTAATCTGTTTCCATTGCTGACAAAAGTCACCAACAAAACGAATTTTGTTGTCTGATTTGGGTCTGATCTTGGGATAGATCAGATTTACTCGATCTATTATTCTGGTTGAATTGATGGCTCTTTTAATTGATCTTTTACTATACCCTCGTTGTATCAACCTGATGCTTAATTCTTCTGATCGTTTTTGATAATCTTCTGGGTTGGAACAATTTCGTTTCAATCGGAGAAATTCACCCTTAGGTATATTTTTGATGACAGAAGGAAAATGTGAGCTATCATTATGGAGAACACTATTAGTTGCAGTCTGCTTCCTATAGAGATCTGTCTCTATTTGACCTTCCCTTGTTTTTTTAATAGTGATATCCAGAAAATGGGTTCTTGTGCCAGAGAGAACCATTCCTAGGTCCTAACTGTGCCCGGGCCTGTGCCCGAATTGCCCCCTGTCACGGGCACTAGGAGTCTTGCCCAGGATTTCACCAGTTGACTATGCTTACCAAAGAGGCAGAGTTTGCACAGCGGTCCTCTGGCAGCAGGGTGAATAGTGGAACGTATATAACAGCAGATGGAGAGAGGATGCCAATGGAATTGAGGATAGTCAGTGACTTGCAGCTATATTGGTAAATGAGTCAGCGACTTGCAGCTATATTGGTAGATGAGTCAGCGACTTGCATCTATAATGGAAAGGCAGGTTTGAACCACGGAGACCAAGGTGGATGTGAGCAGGTGAAGGAAGGTAACAGGAGAGTCAGTGGTCTGCGGATAGCAAGTTGTACCACTGCTGTGAAGGGAAGACTTCTCCAGGTGCAGGTAGGTAGCGGGGAAGTCAGTGGTCTGCGTACAGCAAGTTGTACCACTGCTGTGACGAGAAGACTTGTCCAGGTGCAGGTGGGTACCGGGGAAGTCAGTGGTCTGCGTACAGCAAGTTGTACCACTGCAGTAAGTGAGGAGTTGTTCAGATGCAGATGAGTGGAGGCATGAAAAGAGTCAATAACGGTATGAAGACACAGAGAGCACAGAGGAACTTGTTCCAAACAGATATGCAGCGTTTACAGCTAATAGTCTATAACGGTATGTAGACCGCTGCTGAGTAGAGAGCTGCTTGCACAGAGCGGATATGCGGGATAATAACTGATAGTCAATCACAAGTATGCATATCTCTGCTGAGTAGAGAAGCTTGTTCCAAACTGATATGCAGCGTAACAACAAATAGTCTATAGCGGGTATGGATACCGCTGCTGAGTAGAGAAGCTTGTCCTAGGCAGATATGCAAAGTAACAGTTGATAGTCAATAACAAGTAAGCATACCGCTGATGAGTAGAGAAGCTTGACCACGAGGATATGCAGGCACAGCAGGGGCGCTGAACGGCTGTAGCAGGTATGGGAACCGCAGGTGAGCAGAGCAGGTAATCAGAAGCCAGCTGAGGACACGAGCAGGATACAGGAGTCTGTAGCGGGTATGAGAACCGCTGATGAGCAGAGCAGGTAATCCAGAAGCCAGCTGAGGACACGAGCAGGATACAGGAATCAGTAGCGGGTATGGAAACCACCGATGAGTAGCACAGGTAATCAGCAGGAAGCTGAAGACACTAGCAGGACACAGGAGACACCTTCAGAGACTCACAGGGAATGAGACTCAAGATCAGGCAACGAGGTAATGAGCACAGGTGCCTTAAATAGGGAGAGGTGCCTGATCCACCAATGAGATTAAAAGCAAAGGTCATAAGTTCTTGGATGCTGCGCATGCGCAGTGCATCAAGATGGCGGACGGCCGCGGTTCAGGACAGACGCCGGCAGGAAGGCTAGAGAACCACGCGCCAGCGCAGAAGCACTCACGGTTCAGTGAGTGACACCCCCTAACTGAGGGTTTTATACTCACCTGCTCCGTGCAGGACTCTAAACTTTCCCCGACATCGTCCCCCCCGAATCCTCCAGACCCTCCAGCCGGGGGTGCCTCTTCTCCGGTTCGGCGCTCTGCTTCCTGCTGCTTTCGTGGCGGGGGCTGTCCAGACTTCATGACCCATGGATCTCTCTCAGCTGCATATATAGACTATAGTTAGAGAATGACAACTCAAAACTAGAGCTTGCAGTCTTCATGAATGAAATCCCAGAATGACCACCCTTCCCCCCTGGAGTCGTTCCTTATATCCCGGGTCTAATTTCCACAGTCTTTCCCCTCCCCGGGCAAACCCCTGGGTCTATTCTCCTTAACCATTGATCAGTTCTGGACTAGGGGGGGTTGGACAGGGGAGTGAAGATGAGCTGTCCTTCCACAGAACCTCCCCTGTTAAATGGCCTGTCTGGACTAGCCTGGTGAGAACAATGGACACTAATTAGCTCTCCCACTCCAGCATCTTGCAACCAGCAGGGCCATCTTTTCCATTGGGCACGATGGGCAGCTGCCCGGGGGCACCACGGGCAAGGGGGCCCTATAGGCATGGCTCTAAATGATGATAAATAATCCTGCAAAAGAAAAAAACCTGCAAAAAAAACTTCAAGGGTCACTGAGCAAGTACATCTATCTATTTCTATCTCTATATATCTATATCTATATCTGTATCTGTATACATCTATATATCTATATCTATATCTAGGGGCCCAGTGCACTGCTTTGCCCGGGGGCCCATAATGTTGTTAAGATGAACCTGGCAACCAGATCTCTAACCATAATCCCCCTGGCTTCACTTTAAAGACAATGAATAACCTTACTGCAAGTCATCAATATACAATACACAATATACATATTTACACTGAGCTACAATGTCCCCATAGCCACATGTAATTGGACAATGCAGTTGTAGTCTGGTGAGCTGGGGAACAAAAGCAAGGGCTATAAAAAGTACTTGCTATAATCCACATTATGTGAGAAACGAAAAACAGAATGGTTAGCGTATCACCCTCATTTCGTCACAACTTCAATAAGGGAACCCATACATAAGTTTTTATTTTTCCCCTCTGACCAATATACAGTTTGGTCCATAAGTGGGGAAACACCCTTTTAAAAACATTTTAAGAATTAGAGGTGCATCCAAGATAGCTGCCATAATGGCCACATACCCTAAAAAGTTTAGCACCACACCCAGATCATATGTGTAGACACTGGATTAAAATTTTCTTACTCATATTCATCTTAAAAGGGTGTTTCCACAGTTATGGACCACCCTGTATTTCGAGAGTTTAATTTCGGAACGATTGAAAAATTTGTTTAATTGGTGTGAAAATCCCTTCCCAACCAGGGGTGTCTCATATGTAGCAGGGCACCTATATATAGGTGCATGAAGGAGCTAAACTACAGTTCTTAGAGTATCTACAATATATAGCAATCAACAGCAGATGGTGAAATGTGAGAAGAAATTGATACAGCCTCCTTTCTTCACTCCTCACTTCCTTCCCCACTCTATCTGTGCACTGGTAGCCACTCTTGCCTCTTTACCTGTGCACCTGCTCTCTGCTCAGCCTATACTTTTTATACTTTTGCACCTTACTTGTACTTTTTGTACTTGGCACTTTGTTTGCTTATGGCCATTTGTCTTTCTAATGCCTGTATGCTGTGTACTGTTACCCCATAATGTTACACCATGCTCTATGTACGGTGCTGAGGATCCTATGTGGCGTCTTATAATTAAACGTTACTAATAATAATCAGTCAAGCACCCAACCTCAACGAGAGGCCTCATATCCACATTATACCAATTATTAAATAACTACGGCCTTCCAACTAAAGAACCACATGAACTCGCTTGGGAAAAAGACACAGGTGAGACTATAGATCCTAAAGAGTGGACCAAGATTAGAACCAATCTGGCTAAAACCTCTATCTCTGTTCGAATCAAAGAAAATTCATTCAAAATATATAGTAGATGGTACATGGTCCCATCGCGTCTTCATACTATATTCCCAGTCTCTTCGGACAGATGTTGGAGGGAGTGTGGTTGTAGAGGCTCCCTGCTGCACGTTTGGTGGTCATGCCCCAAGATAGTCTCACACTGGCAACAAGTCCATAAGTTGATATTCTCCATTACTCATATTCAAATTCCTGACACACCGCTCTTTTCATTACTCCCTAGACCTCTCCCTAATATATCCTGCCCAACCCAAAAACTAATTAGACATATTCTTAATGCAGCTAACTGCCTGATTGCTTCACACTGGAAGAACTCGATCCCACCCTCACTTACTGCGACCATAAATTTTGTATGGTCAACATATCGATTGGAAAGTATAACCGCCACCCTCAACGATACTCCAATTCAATTCAAAGCTGTGTGGAACCCCTGGACATCCTTTTATGAAGCAGAACCGCCCCTTTCTACCGTTTGACATTCTCTTATTTTAACTTATTATCTATTTGCTTCTTTTTGATTGGAGATGACCCCTTCCTCGACTGACTGCGGCATGACATACACTACAAATGGCTATACAACTGTTGTCAGGATTTGGGTAGAAATATGTCCACACATAAGAAGCGGATTTTTTTGTTTTATGCCCAGGCATGACAATGGCCTTTTTCTTGTCACGTGCCAGAACTGCTGCCACTGGTGCAGGACTTACACAAAGAACCTCATCCTCATCAACATCCTCATTAGCGCCCTCGTCGCCTACACAAATCTCCCCCTCATCCTCTTCTAATTCCAAAGTGGCATCCTCAATTGGTGTATCACCGGCTACACTGGGGCTGCTCAGGCACACATCAGCAGAAATGCTAAAAGGGCCCTTCTTTATGGGTACACTATCAGAATGGGCACGATTACACATACCACTGTTGGATGGACTCTCCACAGCGCTTGGTGTCATTTCTGATTTTGTGCATATATTTTCCTCTACTGCCTTACTGTTTTCTTGCAGCTCGGCTTTCACACGTAACAGTAGTTGTGCACAACTTTTGGATTTCAAATTACTTGGTCTTGCTTGGTCACGAGTGACCGTACAAGAAGAAGGCTCAGTAACATTTTTCGATCTGGCACTAATAGAGAAAGACGAAGGCCTCATTCTTTCTTTGCCACTGTGTGTGTAGAATGGCATGGTTGACAATTTCTATTTTTATCGGCAGTTAACTTTTCCTCAGTTACAGTTCTTTTTCGCTTCAACACGGTAAAAAAAATTTGGGGTGTATTTTTTTCCTTGTTTAAAAAGACTATGTACTTTTTCATAGGCTTTACCAGATGACGTACTGGGAACACTACCATCATGACTGGTGCCAGCATCTGCTTGCTGATCCTGCTCATATGTGGACTGCTTTGAATCCATTTTAATGAACCCAAATCACTTGTAGTGCAAAATATTCAATAGATAGTGCTGCTAGGAATGACTTTCTGCAGCCAGAAAAATTATTGTTTCGCACTGGGAAATATGAGACACCCCAAAGCACTTGTAGTGCAATATATTCAATAGATAGTGCTGCTAGATATGACTTTCTGAAGCCAGAAAAATTATTGTTTCACACTGGGGGAGACAACCCAAAGCACTTGTAGTGCAAAATATTCAAAAAAAATGCCTCCTCTATCCTCCTCTCTTCCTGCTCTAACAATCGCTAGAAGAATTGGTAGCAGAATTTCAATAGTAATAGAAAGAATAAGGTATACAATAATTGCTCTGTCCCTGCTCTTATACAGTCTGTGACCTAACCCTGCGCTCTCCCTCTGTCAAATAGCGAGGGATTATAGGCGGGTATTTATGCATTTCAAATATCGCAAGAACGGCTCTGAGATCCGACTATGTCACGATGACGCGTTACCTAGATTTCGAATCCGAATGGGCGGCTCGGTACTCGGATACCTGAAGTTCGGGTAGGTTCGGTTCTCGGGGGAACCGAGCCCGCCCATCTCTAGAATAGAGGTACATCAAGGGTAGGGCTAGGGTAACCCATAGTTTCTCCACACCTCATATAAACGCATCAGGGCATGGAAGGAGTGTATGGATTTTCCTCCTTTTGCAATTGTTAACAGTTAAGCTAATGCCTTAATTTCAATTCTTTTGCATTATTTTTTTATCACACCAAACTTTACACCCACCCAGACCCCTTTTTTCTGACCTTGACAAACTTTCATGCTTTCCCAATTATCCAGATCTGTCATACTAGGTGACTTTGTCGTATGGATGATCCCACTCTATCTTGGAGTGCTCACCTGCTCACTTCTTGCTCACTTCTTTCTGGTCACTTCTTTCTGGTCTTCAACTGTATTAATCTCCACCACACATGAGCATGGACACATTTTTGACCTTGTATTTACTTAAAATTTCTTATTATCAAACTATTACAAGTGCTCCTTTCCAACTTTCTGACCGCAATGTTGTCTCTTTCTCATTGTCAGGAAACCACCTCCTTCAACCAACTTGAGCTGTATTAATATAAAGTTTCTTGTGTATCATATCAGATCTACACTTCTGTTATTATTTAATCATTTTCATGCAAACATTCTGGTCGAAATCTATAACTGCTTTACCTACATCTTTTATAAATGTTGATTCGTTAAAGCAGAAACATTCTCGACTCTCAAACACCTAAACTTGGATTGGTAAATACATTTTCTCCATATATCTCCATGTTTGTACTAGCTCAGCAAAATAATTCTGGAGAAAATTCAAATCTCTTCCTGAGTTTCTCCATTACAAATGTGATTTGTCATGCTTTAATTTGGCTCAGTCTCACGATCAAAGTTTTCTGTTTTCAAGTACAAGTTTTCAGCATATTTTCAAGGGTAACCTCTGATATGATTAGTGTGTGTTGTGCAGAGATCCTTACAGACTGCATTGTGTATAAAATAATATTTTAATGAGGACATGTAAAGTACATGCTTTATATAACTCAGAAAGTGGCTGCTAAAGAGGTGACTATTGTGATCATTACACCGGTAAATGCTTTTAACATGCTATAATGTGACTATTTTAGCAGGTTATATTTGCATAATGCAATTCACTTCACGGCTGTGTTTCCTGTAATACTTAATTAGGGATGAGTTTTAATTACTGCCTGTTATAATGTATATGGACTGGTGACATTATACTGGACACAGTCCACAGTAATGTTGATGCCCTGTCGTTTGACAGAAAGAGCGATTTGGGTGCCCGTGTTGCAGCCAATCTGCATGTATGACAAGCGTAATGCAATTTAGCTGTTTGAATTGAATATTACAAGAACAGACACATTTACAGCAAGAACATTTTCTTGAATAGAAGTAAATTACAACAAAATACATAAATAGTTGCATTACTGAAACAGAATCAGATGGCAGCATAAGAATCTATACATCTATCTCCTAACAAAGAGCAATCAAAACGTTCCCCTCCAGCAATTTTAATGTACAGCTATGTTTTGGAAACATGCTGTAATTCTAAAACATGGAAGCTGGTTTGTCCTTCTTAATCATTGTGTCCTATACAGGTGTGTGTGTGTGTGTACTTTTATTCCTATACTTATGTGGACATTGACCTGTTTACACACCAACACTATGACTATGGGAACCTCAGACTTAGTAGGGACACAAAATGAGGTCCCCATGAAACTGACTATGGTAGAAGAGAGCTGTGGTATTCTCTCTCTTGCTCTCTCTCTCTTGCTCTAACTCTCTCTCTCTCGTTCTCTCTCTCTGCTTCCCATTATGTGTAATCAGGGGGGCAAATTGTACATGCCTCAAAATGGAAACATGCATCAACTCTTACCTTTCACTGAAGATGTGAAATAATTTACTTGTATCTCAATAAGAAACAGCAGAGGTATCACAACAATTTATCCACTAAGCCTTCACTTAAAAACTGGGCATAGCAGGCACCCTGGCATAGGTGATCTTATGTAAAATGAAGAAGACTAGGGGAAGTTTCCATGATGCTGTTAACTACTTTTTCTTCCAGAGATAGTTCTTATCTTCATGTAGATGTTGTCCCAGCACATTCTGAGCTTGAGAAGAAACTCTGCCAGAAGTTTATAAGGACTGAAATCTGAGGAAAATGGGTAGGAAAGTTCCATTCTTTCAAACACCAGCAGTGCAAAGTGCAATGGAGCTTCTTGGAGTGAATCGTGAAGAATGTGGAGTGACCACTGAAAATTTCTAGGTGTGGGCAAGGCCAGCTGCTTTGTCAAATATCAGAAGTTGTGATTGTACACAACATAAAGTACCCTCCAGTTTTCCAAGATCAGCAACTGTGTAATGATTCTTAACAGGGAAAGAATTTGAAAGAGATGAACATTTTCCAAATTTTAGGTTTGGAACCTCATATGCGATATATGGATATGATTTTGACCTTTTAAAATGGTAGTTTATATATATCTATTTATATGTATACATGCTTGTATTGTATATCTATTTATATCTATACATGCTCTGTAGCAGAACTAGTTCTGCTACAGAGTGACAAGTCAGTCAGAGGCGGAACTAGCAAGCTTTGGGCCCCGTTGCAGGGAAGCGAGGAGGAGGGAACTGGGGCCCACAGCTTGCTAGTTCCCCGTGCAGTGGGCCCCATTAGCTCTATGGGCCCCGGTGCACCGCACCTGCTGAACCAATGGTAGTTCCGCGACTGCAGTCAGTGTATTCTTTCAACACTCTTCTTTTACAAGGGAGGCAAGGTAAGAATATGCCAGCGCAGGACAAAATGTTTAAAGCACCTTGTTTCTCAGATTCACCTGTAAAGGACAACTCTGCTTTCTTAAAGGTCATAAAGAAGTGAAGAAAAAGACCTGGGATAAAGAGGAGGTCAATGCGGTGGAGAAGCATCTGCTGAAGTTTGTAAAGACAAGCAGGGTGACTGGGAAGCATGATTATGTTGCATGCATCATGGCCGAACTATCTCCACTGACCGTAACTGGCTAGATGTGAAATTCTATGCAGAACTGGATAACAACTATAAAGAGAAATAAAAATATTTGAATCAATACACAGTTGCTGACTATTCACCTTAAAGAAGTGGTTAAAACCTGTTTGACGAGCCATGGCTAGGTGTCGGTGAATGTGTTCATGGATGCCCTCAGATGGCCATTATACATGAAACTGTCCCCACAAGGCAGTGATATGTCAGTCTTTTGTTTCAAGTCGAATTGTAAATCTCAAGTGATAACTGTGATTACAAACAGCTCCTACACATTTCTATCTGTTTGTCCTGTTGATAGGATATTAGGAAAAGGGTGTCCTTATGATGCATATTACAAACATGGGTCCTCACTATGAAATAAAAACAAGTATGTGTGTGTGTGTGTTTATGCACATATGTGTCTCTGGTTCCCTCTTTACAAATTAGTCTGCATCACTCACCCATTCATTCTATAGTTTGCCCACTGCGATGGTCTGTGTAACATTTATCCCAAGCTTGAACGCTGCCTTACTTCTCCTCTATGCACATATTTATTACTTATTATGTTCTCTTTACCAATTCCCAATGTATAACTCTATGCGGCTTTCCATCTTGACATTCCCTTAAATCGGTGATGGGCAACAGGTGGCGATAGAGCCGCAAGCGGGTCTCCGAGTCTTCACCTGTGGCCTCCAGCTCCTTCCTGCTTTATTGTCAGATTTGATTGTTACAGCTTGTAACACTTGTTTAAAGTGCTTGCTGATATGTTATTACAGATAGGTGTTTTTTTCTTTGATTACTTTTATTATTTTAAGTTATTACTGAGATTAAGGGTGTGCAGCCCTTTTGAAGGTTATAAGTCCACACCATGTGGCCCACAAAGTTTATCAGGTTGCCCAGTACGACCTTGAACATTACTTCAACTTTCAGCCCTCTAACTCACAAGCTTCTTCTATTACTCTACTGACATCCTTCCCCTTTTTACTGACTCTTTCCTTATGGCCTCAATCCCTTCTCCTGCTTTCCACATTATTATGTTACATGATTAGTAATCCTTAATAGAAACAATATTTTGCACCATCCGTAGTAATTGTCTTTAATTAAAAGTATCTCCTGCCTCATAAACAGTCCACATACTAACCTTTAAAATGATATTGAATTGAGATCATGGAGAGCATGAAGGATTAAAGGAGATTTACTAAGTGTCAGATATTCAAAGAAGTACGTCACGTAGACCAAAATGAAAGAATTAAGTCTTAAAGTCCTTACTTCAAGTGTTCACTAGAACTAACACAGTATGAAGCTAATTAAAAGCTTTGTACAGACATAAAGCCGCATGCTTTGTCCACTAATGCACCATGAAAATATCAAATTAAAAATGTTTCATGGTGGTTCATTGAAAACTATTTTAATGAAGTGTTCAGGCTAAAATATGCTTTAATTTGATGACCTTTGTATCAGATATGTATCTTGTTCAGATTACGTCTACAAAATCAGAGCATAAAAGGAAAATGCCAGACCCTTGTTAGGTCTCTCTCTACCAAATATAGAAATTGAATCATTGGGATTTTATAACAATGGTTTAATCAGCAAACATTCACTGAGAAGAATGATATGTCATACAATGACTTTTAAAATTACTAACTTGGCTGAAAATAAGAGTTTAAAGCCTATAGGAACATGAAGTAATTCTGCAACAAAGCAAAAGCATAATGATTACAATACATACAAGTATCAGTAAATAGTGTAATAATACCCTGTTGTTAAATGTTTTCATCCAAATATATTGTAATGTGTTATGTTCCTAGAACAAACTAGATTATATCAGTGGAACAGCAATAGGAGTGACAGAGGTCGCACTTGTGAACTGGCTAACTGGCCACACAAGACTCAGGCCCGAACACTATTGCTATTGCAGAACTTCTATTTCATGTATTTATTATGGGGGCATTAGTCTTTAATTTAGTTATTACAGCAGCACTATTATTTGATTTGTTTATTAAGGGGTCAACACTTGTAGTGCACATTTGTGGCAATAAAAGTGTCCATAGGCGCCCACGTGCCTGCCAGCCATTGTAGTTCTACTAGTATCAGCAAGCAAGAACAGTCATGACCTGTCAGTAGGTATAACATTGCAATAGTAAATAGGACATCTTAACACTTCAACTAGAAATAAAACACATTATTAATTCAGTTTATTTTAATTTGCTGAGATTTAAGTGATTCAGTGTTGTCAAAACATCAACCATCTTTAAGCATTTCATTATAAAATTGGTCCTATATGGGCCAGAGCCATTTTTGATAAAATGCAGACAATGAACTGAGGAGGATTGTTGTCTGTCAATGAGAACACTCGTAATTTCTACTACGACACTGACTTCTTCTTCTTTCTTCTTTCTTTCATTTCTCCTTCTTCTTTTTCTTCTTTCTTCTTTTTTTCATTTCTTCTTCTTCTTCTTTTTCCTTCTTCTTCTTTTTCTTTCTAGTTCCTTTTCTTTCTTTTCTTCTTCTTCTTCTTCTTTTTACTTCTTCTTTTTCTTTTTCATTCTTCTTCTTTGTCTTCTTTCTTCTTCTTCTTTTTCATCTTTCGTCTTCTTTTTCTTTCATTCTTCAAACCAAACCAAGGTAACATGGGTAACAGTTTAAGCTACACTTAGAAATGTGTCTTGATGGTGTCAGTAGCTTTATTTGGCAGGAAGTCGGTATAGCTTTTTAGGCTCTTAGTTTACATTTACCAATATTCAGATGAAAAAAAACAAATCCAAGAAAAAAAAGTTGCATTTTTACTGCTCATTCAATAAATGCAATACACTACTAAATGCAGCATAACATAAAATACCGCACTAGTGATGTGTACCTGAGTAGCATTGGATGTCTCACATTTTTCCACTTACTTATTTAAAGATCACCCCTTATCTTTTTATACATGTTAATGTTCCATAAGGTGCCAGGAAAATGTTATATAGAACAAATTATCTGCACTCCTGGAAATGCTCAGCCTGAGTGCGTGCACACTGCAAGTGTAACATGTCCAATTTACCATCCCATGAGTTTATAGAAGAATAGTAGCGAAGCAGCAAAGCATAGCAAAGTTATTCTGCTAAAATGCTGCATGCCAATATGTTTTTTTTATTGCATTTGACAGAAATGAATGTTTAACAGCCTATAGCTTAATAATTTATTAATGTTAGGTAACTAGATCAACTGTCAGCCAGAGATTCTTTTATAGGAAAATCTATGAATCTACAAATATTATTATTTAATAGTATATTTTAGTTTAGAATCCATATTTATGCATGAGAACATAGACACATTGATACTATATAAAATGGGCCAGATTCCAGTCTGAATGCAACTTGCATGTAAGTTGCGTTTGTAAAAAGAGCAGGAACTTGTAGGTAGTTCCGACTGCATGGAAATCAAAGCATATCTCAAGATATCTTTCCATTTGAATCTGTGTGTAAGTACACTCTGTCTAAATGTAGACACACAGAACAGACTGCTGTATACGCACAAGTCTATGTACCATAAGAGGTCACATCAGTACTGTGTGTGAACTAGAAAGTAGTTACTAAAATAATCTTCAAGACATGAACTGAAAGTGGATGGCTGAGTACACTTTACCAGCTTACACATTGTCCTTTTATTTTAAAAATTAAATAAAAAATAGTTATGTTGCAATTTATGTTTAACCGAAAAAAATCCCATATTACTACCCTTAAAGGGTGTCATTTTCGCAGCTACTTTGATTGAAGGAAGCTTAAACATCGTATTTTATAATGTTTTATTAACAACTATTCCTTTAGTTTCATAAAAGTTTGTTCTTGTCTGAGCCCCTTTTAGTAATTATACAAATGTAAGTTGCTGGAGCTTAGAAATATTGGATAATTATATAAATATTAATAAAAGGACCCCAAATGCATGCCTTTTATGGTGTGTTAGCTACACTTAAATTTGTACAGTGTTTTTCTGTATACAATAATGGTTTTGTAATATGACAATTGAAATTAAGAAAAGTTAAATATCAATTGAAAATCCTTTTAACTTCAGATTTGGATCTTTCATTTCTAGATATTACTGAAGTAGTAAACCGTCAATTTTGGTTTCTCCCAAATTACTTCCTCTATCAAATATTCCTTTGCTGTATGGCTCTGCTAACCCTTTGTGGCGCCTTATAAATAGATGACAATAATAATAATAGACCAGCAGCTCCTAAAGTGTGCGCCGCGGCTCCCAGGGGTGCCACGGCACTGTTACAGGGGTGCCGCAGCCAGGTAGAGAAACAAAAGAAAAACAAAAAAACAACTTACCAATCCAGTGTCCTCCCTCCTCACTTCTCACTGAATGTCGGGCCATGACCCTGTCGCCGGTTCACCGGTTGTCCAACTTTGGTAGGTACTAACCACTGCATACCATGCCATTGTAATGAGATAATCAGTGTTAGTCACTTCACTTGTCAGTGGTTTTAATGTTGTGGCTGATCGGTGTATAATATATATATATATATACACACACACACACATCTATCTATATATATGTATATATATATCTCACACACACATATATAAATACACACACACACACATCTATATATATATAATATATATATCACACACACACACACACACATATACATAAATATACACACAGGGTTAGAGCACACAGCTGTATGACGCAGGCAATGCTCCCTGACACGTTTATCTGCAGGCTGTACCCTTCTACAATGTCCCCAATTGCCCCCTCCTTGCCCCGTGTCCAGCACTCCCACACACTTGCTCTGGATTATTTGCACAGTAGTTTCACTTTGGCAGGGACCTGGCGGAAGCGATATTTGGCTCCTGCGCTACCTCCTGAAATATAAAACGGCTTCTTGGAAAGGTGCAGAAAGCAGCTGAGCAGAAGCTCCAGGACGGGGGGCAGATGGCAGCTACACACTGAATACTTTGGCCAAAAAAGGTCATTCTCTCTCGTTCCCTGCTGGGTCTGCCAGGGGAGCAAGTACCGGCTGCACTAAAACCTCTTTATTTTACAGTAACACAGATGAGAATGTGACAGAGGATTCCACACAGAAATACTGTGATAACATTCACCAGTGTATATCTGGGTGTCTGAGGAACTGACCACAACTGAAGATATTTAAGATAAACTGTGTCCTGGTGGGCAAATCATTTGGCATGGACAAGTGGAGATGTTGCCTATAGTAACCAATCAAATTATAGTTATCATTTATCTAGTGCATTCTAAAAAATGATAGCTAAAATCTGATTGGTTGCTAGGGGCAACATCTCCATGTACATATGTGTGTAATATACATACAGAGGGTGATTCCTTTATGTTCACGGCTTTAAATTGGCTGAAAGACGGGGGCGTAAGAGAGAGGAGCAATTGGAATGGCCCTGTGGGGGTGAGGTTCAGCGAATCGGGTCACTTTGGCCCCGCCCCCGTGACCAAATGACGCAAACACGTCATTTTATCAGGGGGGGGGGTCAAGATGATGCAATTCCTGGAGAATCGCATCATGGAGGTTCAGAATCTGCCCACTTCACTAGGAAGTGGGCAGATGTGGGAGAATTGCCAGCTCTCCGGGAATCCGGGAGACCTACCTAGAATTCGGGAGTCTCCCGGGCATTCTGGGAGAGTTGGCAATAGCATACCACCTAACATTTAAAATCCCGAAAGCGGGACAAAATAAGTCTGTGCCATCCAAGCAAATGTGTGGATTTGTGTAAAACCCACTTTCCTGTTACTTTCCTTTTTGCGGTCCACAAATCGGGAAGTCCCTCCAAAATCGGGACCATTGGGAGGTTTGTAATAGTGCACTTATGATATCTATGTATCTATTATTCTTATATTAATGCAGAGAAATGAGAACAGAAATATGGGGTTTTGTCACAAGTGGGGCCCTGGTACAGCAACTTTTTGGGTCCCTCCCCCTTCAAAGATGAGAAGGTAAAAGGGCTGTTTGATGCCACTGCGTGGTGGCGCAAAACGGGGGGGATGACCAGTTTTGGGGGAGTGGTCAACATGGGGCGTGGCTGTGCCGCTTTAAACATGACATATTATGTATTAAAACATTGACAACTTTTACAACCTGGTAATGGATTCTTGTCTGGGTCCTGGAATGTTGGGACCTGTTTCGAAAATGTATAAGTGCATGAAATATTGAAACCCCAGCAATAAGTGGACGCAACATAGATCACGTATTATATAATACCACCTCCCTCAGACACATCTTAACCCCCCAACGTAAGCTGATGTGCGTATGCACACACGCTTCACCCGATGGCGGGGGGAGGGGGGAATATAAAAGAAATGGATAAAAAATAATTAAATGACTTGGCTGCTTCAGGTGGAGGCCCGGACTGGTAGTCTGTACCCCCCCCCCCCTCCCACCTCTTGGGCATACTTGCCAACTCTCCCGGAATGTCCGGGAGACTTCCGCATTTTGCGAGAGTCTCACGGACTCCCGAGAGAGTGTGGCAATCTCCCGGATCTGCCCACTTCACTAAGAAGTGCCCACTTCCTAGTGAAGTGGGCAGAATTAGTTCCCAAACGCCGCGATTCCCGGTGACGCGCATTTTGGAGGCCTGCCCCCCCTTCACGACCACCTTCCCCGCAGGCTCCCGGATACCAACATTTCAAAGTTGGTAAGTATGCTCTTGGGGCCCCTGTCACAAAAAATTGTTCCCTCTCTTGCCTGCATTGTCCAGCTATACCAGCACTATATACAGTAATTGTGCTGTTCAGTGCCTGTTACACCAATATATCAGGAAGGGGGGGGGGGTTTCCAGATACCCCTCTGTCTCTAATCATGGAACCTCCCAGTTAGTAGGTATATTAAATGCATTATAAACATTGTCTGCAGCCTAGGACACATTTCCATGGTCATCTCCATAGGTTTTCATGAACACTGACCTCTACAAAATGGCCGCCGTCACTTTTCTCTCTAGTGTATTATTGATACAGTTGTGTCTCTAGTGCTCAGTGTTTGTCTGACAGAGAATACAGCCAGTAACTGTGGTGTTATCACTGCAGCCTGATGCCAGCGCTGGGTGAGTCCCTGTAACACTGAGTATAATGGTTTTTATTTTTATTGAGTGTGAGAGGAGATTTATATTAGTTCTGTAGAGTAATAGTAATCTGGTTAGATGGTCAGATGTATGTAAAGCAGTGATCACATTAATGTGCAGCTTACTTTATGCGTCATTCTTATTTATGTAACATTTTATTATATTTATGTATATTTTACTGTTCTAATTCTAGTTTTCATATCTGACTACAGCGCTGCGGCCTAATTTCTGTTTTGTATGCAATTCTGAATTGTTTTGCTATGCTGGATGTATGGGCCGAACACTTCTCCAATCGGAATCACTTGCTGTCAGCATGGTGCTCCCATCGGAGATCTCCAGCGTCTGGTTGAAGGTAAGTCTGTTTCTTTTACAATCGGTTTTTCATAATTTCGGACTTTCTTTGTAGGCCTTCTCCATGTCGGAGTAGTGGACATCGGTAAAGCGTACCCAACCTGCTCATAGAACGTGATCACAGAGTACTGAAGTTTAAAATTGTTGTAACAATCACTGTCAAGTTCCAAACTGTCTCTGGAAGCAACATCCACACAAGAACTGTTCGTCGGAGCTTTGTGGATTGGGTTGCCATGGCTGAAGAGCCACACACAATCCTCAAATCACCATGCACAATGTCAAATGGAGTGGTGTTAGGCAGTGTGGGAAGTGTTTTAAACGTAAATCCTACCTTTCTAGACATGAACAGAATCACAAAAAAAGGAAACCATATTCTTGTAGTGACTGTGGAAAATGTTTTATCAGTACCTCAGAACTCGATAGACGTCAGATAATTCACATAGGAGAGAAATCCTTTTCTTGCTCTGAATGTGGGAAATGTTTTAACAGTAACTCAAAATTTGTTAAACATCAGCTAGTTCACACAGGAGAAAAAAAATATTGTTCTGTCTGTGATAAAGGATTTATGTGTAATGCAGATCTTGTTAAACATGAGAGGATCCACACAGGTAAGAAGCCATATACTTGTGGTTTCTGTGGTAAGTGTTGTATAAGGAAAGAACATCTTATTATACATGAAATAATTCACACTGGAGAAAAACCTTATTCTTGCTCTGAATGTGGGAAATGTTTTATGAGTAATTCAAATCTTACTATACACCAGATAATTCACACAGAAGAGAAACGATTTTCTTGTTCAGAATGTGGGACATGTTTTGCCCAAAGATCACTTCTTCGTACACATCAGTCCAATCACACAGGAGACAAGCCATATTCTTGTGCTGAGTGTGGCAAAAGCTTTTTCAGTAGCTCAAATCTTGCTACGCATCAGAGAACTCACAAAGGGGAGAAACCATATTCTTGTGTTGAATGTGGCAACTGTTTTACCTGTAAGACTTCTCTTGTTATGCATCAGATAATTCACTCTTTAGAGAAACCATACACTTGTGCTGAATGTGGGAGATGTTTTATTAATAAGTCAGTTCTTATTAAACATCAGAAGACTCATACATATTCTTGTGCTGAATTTTGAAAATGCTTTGAAAGTCAATGCTTCATAGGCATGAAATAATTCACACTACAGTGAAATCATAAACCATTTTTGCTTAGGCTTTAGGCATCAGATAACTAACAAAAAAGTGATAACCAATGTAACTGCTCTGAAGTGAATTGAACACAAACAAAACTTTGCATAAGGAAATCCATATACTTGCTGTTGGAATGTTTTAGAATGTAATACTACAAGGTTTTTACACTTGGGTATGAACATACACTTTTCAAACATAATTTTCAGCAAATATCTGAGGATACAAAATGGGCATGAATAACTGGACTTTGTAAATAATTTTCCCTGGCATTCAGTGACATTCTCTTAGAGTTTCTGTCAACGGTTGAGTTGAATAATATTTGGTGGGTAACAGCAATTTTTGGTATTTCCAGCCCAGTTATTCCCTTTATATTTGCCTGTAGCTACTTGTATATATGTAAAATGGCCATAAACCCAATCTCCCTTCAGCAACACACACTCTTCTTCATTGGTACTAATGTGCAGCATGATGGTTAGCACTTCTGCCTTACAGCACTGGGGTCATAAGTTCGATTCCCGACCATGGCCTTTTCTGTGTCAAGTTTGTATGTTCTCCCCGTGTTTGCGTGAGTTTCCTCCGGCTGCTCCGGTTACCTCCTATACTCCAAAAACATAGGTTACCTGGCTGTTTCTAAATTGCCCTTAGTCTCTCTCGGTCTGTGTGTGTCTGTCTGTCTGTGTGTGTGTGTTAGCGGATTTAGATTATAAGCTCCAATGGGGCAGGGACTGATGTGAATGAGTTCTCTGTACAGCGCTGTGGAATTAGTGGCGCTATATAAATAAATAGATGATAGTATATTGTGCTAGTCGCTTTCCCACCATCAATTAATACTTTATATTCTTCCCTTTTTTTATCTGCCTCTTTCCCTTGTTAGCAACTATCCGTTGTTCCCCACATCCAGTCAGTATTTAAATCCTGTTGCATTCATCTAAGAAATGTTTTACTAGAATACCCACATATCTCACACAAGACACTACAAAAACGTTAATTCATGCACTCATTATCTGCACGCATTGACCTTTGCTATACCATCCTTACTGGTCTTCCCTGAACCAGACTAACCCCTATAATCTATTTTGCGCGCAGTAGTTAGACTATTTTTCCTTGCAAAATGTTATTCCACTGCTGCTCTGCTATGTCAGCCCCTACATTGGTTGCCTGTTTTTTTTTTACTAAATTCAATATAATATGCTTCCACTAACATACAAGGTCATGAACAACTGCACCAACATACATATCTTCACTTGTCTCAACATATCTCCCAACTCAACCCCTCCATTCTGCGCAAGATTTGCTTCTCTCCTCCACACTCGTTGTCTACTCCCATTGTCAGTTACAGGACTTTTATTGGTCTGAACCAATTCTGTGGAATACTCAATTCCACAACAAGACCTTTCTGTAACTTACAAACCTTTAAGCGGTATCTGAAAACCCACCTCTTCAGGGAAGCTTATCAAATTCCTCAAACATCCTTGTAACCTCCCTAGACTATTCTGTTCACACAAGACTTACATATGTTCTTTCTATACTCACATCCCAACATTGTTGAAGGACTGGATCATATAGCCCACTAAGCACTTTTTACCCTTGCAGTCTGGCTGGACCAATATACAATATGTAGCAATTAACCTTGTGTATCAAATTCCTATCATCTCTTACCTCTTGTCTGTAATACCCAGACATTTTTTTTGTATTTTATGTATTACTCATTTCCTTAAAGCATTTTGCATCATATGGTCAAGTCACATATATAGTTCACTCCGTGTGATAAATTCTGCATAACAAAACATCAGGGAAGACATGAAGAGTACTAAACTCTATTTACGATGACAATGAAAACTGTGGATAAAGTATCAAACACAGGCAAAATAATATCTATCTTGTTGAGCTGTACTTATAATTGTGCTGCTTTATGTACATCACATCCATATCTACATTGCATAGAAAGCAGCTATACTGTGTGTCCGTTTCGTGAGTGTATTCTTGGTCTAGGCTCCTTTGCATTTTGTTGCATTATTTGTTTTCATTACTTAGGATTTATCATTTATATTAAAGTATCGCTGGGTTAAGCAACACTAGAATAGCCTCTTTGTATATTGATAAATATACATTGTGGTGAAAACCACCATTTAAGGATGGACTGCGCTTATGGGCCAGTGCTGTGTCCTTGCCCCCGCGGGCTAAAGTCTGCCAGCAGCCCCTGACTATATGGCACTTTTCTTTTAATATTGACTTACAGACTTGGCACCTGCTAACAACAGATGTATTCAAGAGAGGGCTACCACATCAATACTGAGGAGAAGTGACTATGCTTTAATCATTTAAGTCAAAATCTGTGCTATTTTGTATGTACATCATTTTCATAGAGACCTGTGCCACTTTTATTGTACACTTTTTTTCATTGTACACTATTTTCTAACACCGCACTGGCACTTTTCAAAACAATTTGATAGCACCTTTTGCTCATTTGTTGAAATTTATCTATACGTCTCCAGTTTTGAAGCGTGACGGAATAGAAACTGTAACCAATCAAATTATCATAATGCTCACAGCAGCATAAAACATTTCAGGAGCTAATCTGGTGAGAGGTTGTCCACTCGTGTAATTGTTAGTCACCACAGACTGCAT
Source organism: Mixophyes fleayi (assembly GCF_038048845.1). Lineage (NCBI taxonomy): Eukaryota > Metazoa > Chordata > Amphibia > Anura > Limnodynastidae > Mixophyes > Mixophyes fleayi. The sequence goes on along the minus strand of NW_027447981.1, from coordinate 494,135 downwards.
GTAACAGGACCAATAGAAGAAGGAAAGGCGCTATGTATGTATTGGCCCGGGTGCTGGTATAACGGGGTAAACCAACAATCCAAATGGAGAGATGAAGAAAGCACTTCTTGGAGTTTTCAATGAAAGTATAAAAAATTTGCCCATTTGGACAGTAAAGTCTAAATTCCCCAACACACACACAGACTAGTGTTAATATTGTCAGCAGCCCATTAACCTACCACTATGTTTTGGAGTGTGGGAGAAAAGAGGAGCATCTGGAGGAAACCCATTCAAACACAGAAAGACCATACAAACTCCACCCAGATAAGGCCCTGGGCACAGATCATGACCCTAGCGCTGTGAGACAGAAGTGCCTATCACAGAGCTACAGTGCTGCCCACTTACTGCACTTACTTCATCTTTTCAAACTATGCAATTTATTTCCCACATCATGTTGCCCAGTTAAAACTTTCATACCATGTTTCCTATATTCCTTCTAATGTCTAACATGTTCCACATAGGATCAATTTTCTTTTAGCCAACGTTAAAGAATTTGTAAATTGGTACTACGACTTTATTACATTGAAACTTCAAACCACTCCAATTCACCAAAACTGCTATCATTTACAAAACTATATACAAAATTGTATCTCATATCTTCATTGTAACCATTAATACAGAATGTTCATCCATTAAATAGAATCTTCCTTACTGCACCTGGGGAACTCAGATCAATAATCAACTTTCACAGATACAGAGAGAAAACTGTAATATCAGAAAGTTTACAAGATGTATCAATGACATCAGCAGTTTGCATAAATCATTGTCACCAAAATCATATATATTTTTGAACATAACATACCTCTCAACAGTCCAATTTCCATAGGCCCTAGATGGGAGTGGTTTGGTCAGACTGCGGCATGGTTTTGGTGTTATATATCTGTATACAATGCTCCCCCTTTTTAAATCCCCTTTTTATAATACCACCCTCGCAGCCCACCAGGTATATTCTCTGCACAATCATGCTTTCATATGGATCGATTACTTTATTATTATTATTACCATTTATTTATATAGCGCCACTAATTCCACAGCGCTGTACAGAGAACTCACTTAAGTCCCATTGGGGCTTACAGTCTAAATTCCCTAACACACACACACAGACTAGGGTCATTTTGTTAGCAGCCAAGAAACCTACCAGTATGATTTTGGAGTGAGGGAGGAAACCAGAGCACCCGGAGGAAACCCACGCAAACATGGGGAGAACATACAAACTCCTCATAGATAAGGCCATGGTTGGAAATTGAACTCATGACCCCAGTGCTGTAAAGCAGAAGTGCTAACCACAGAGCTACTTAGACATTATATGACTCTCTCTTTATAAAGCTACCCTGACTATACCATTCGTTTTGGCCTTTGTTTTAAGCTGTCACTATAAAATAAAAGCTCCGAGCCTTCACATTGTGACCCCCGGCACTGTTCTATTTTATTTGTCAGATTTAAATACAAATGAAATCTAGGGGGCACTGTGCAGATAAATTATAAATGTATTGAAAAAATTGAAAACAATAGGGACGCTACACATAACCGCCAAAAGAGTTAATGACACAAAATAATTATTGGTTCTTATCACGTGAACTGTAAACCACAACATAAATATTTATTAAAAAATAATAATATAATAATGATATAAAACATATACACTTAAATAACACTATATAACAGATAATAATCAATTGTGTGGTCCCAAAGGATTCAATAAAAAGTCCACCCTTTTTCAAAAATCATAATTAAATAGTGGAATAGCGGTGGGAAGATCAAAGGGGTAAACAATTTATATGCTCTTTATTAGTAATATACAGAGCCCCATAAGGCAATTTAGCTGCAAAGCTATAAATACAAAATAATTGGGCGCTACAAAAATTTTATATAAATAATAAAAGGTTAACCATAAGTGGTCATCAGGGCTACAAAGGGACCCTTTAATAACTATCAGTTGCCCACCACTGCAATAGACTTAATCCTCTTCTACAACGTATCAAAATATTTTTATTTGGGTTTAGAATCTAGTTTACAGAAAAAAAAAAATTCTGACAAAAGGTATTTTATATTAGAAAGTATTGAGAATATAGGAGCCAATCAGACAATCCAAAGCAGCAGCAGTAAAGTCTACACGCTGTGGTCACTTGACTCTGTGGGATTTGTGCAGTTCTGCCCATAAATGCTCAGCTGTAATTGAGATAGTGCTCTGCTGCGAGTCACATGTGAGAGGTGGCGACAGTCAGCAGCAAGGGCAGCAGTTGCAGATTACTCGACAAAGCACAAGTTATTGCAGAGTATGATCATTGGTGTAGTCATAGTCTAAAGAAAAAAAAATATATAGATCCCATTGTTCCTTAGTACAAAGATGTCATCAGCATCACTATGTATGGTACAGGAATCTAACAGCTGAATGCCACTGAGAAAACAAAAAAAGTTGAAATTAAACCAGAACCAGTATCTCTCAAAATCAAAGCAAAGAATAGTTTCTGATGCATGGAAAGCCGGAAAATACAGTACGCATTGGCGCACTCATCTGGACAACGATCGAACATCTCAGTAGGTACATGTAGGGTAAGAAAGCCCGGTCTTTTCCTGAAATTGTTCTATAAGTTGGTTCCAGTAAGGCAATTTTGCAAAAAGAGCTATAAGCATTATAGGGGGGTATTCAATTGTTAGCGTTAACACTACAAAACGAGCGCTCAAAAAATATTACCGTTTATACGGTAATATTGCGCTCGAAAAGCGTTAATACGGTAGTTTACTCGCGGAATTTCAGCTCGCCGCTCAGAGGGCTGCGAGTAATTACCGTATTAACGCTAAGATTATTTGAGCGCTCGTTTGAGAGCGTTAACGCTAACAATTGATCACCCCCCTATGTGTCCTGGCTCATTTTTTCACATTATATTTTATTTATTATACACAATTCATTCATGAGATTAGTATTGTGCCCTTTATTTATTTCCAGATATTTGTTTATAAAAGCAGCAGCACTGATCTAGTGAGAGCGCCTCATCCCTTTTTTATTCAATATTACTAAGTAAGTCTGTGTGGTGAGGATCCAGGAAAAAAACAAGTAACTCCTCAAATGATTCTGTTTGTCACCTAGGGCTCAAACAAGTGGATCGTTTGAGTATAAACCATACTTACCAACTTTCTGTTGGTGAAATCCGGGAGCCTGCAGAGGAGGTGGGCGTGACGGGGGGGGGGGGGGGGGGGCGGGGCTCCAAGTGACGTCATTTTGGACCTGCCCCCATAACGTGATGACGCAAAATGCGTCATTTGACAGCGGGGGGCGGGGCCAAACGCCGCGATTCACCGGGAATCGCGGCGTTTGGGACTTAATTCTGCCCACTTCACTAGGAAGTGGGCAGAATTATCCAGATGCGGGGGATTGCCACACTCGCCCGGGAGCCCGGGAGACTCTCGCAAAATGCGGGAGTCTCCCGCAAAATGCGGGAGAGTTGGCAAGTCTGGTATAAACTATACCTCTATTCTGTGAAGATCTACAGAGCGAGTACACACAGAGCCAGCAAGAAACAATAAGAGATGGTGGGCTGCGAAATGGCCAAAACGAGGAAGAAAAAAAAAACAATAGACCATGACATCACTAATTAGTTAGTATTGTGCAAAATAAAGCTGTCTGTATAACCAAGATACAATGAACTGGAAGGTTGTGATTGCAGAAAGCTTATTATTATTAAACGTGAGGCTTATTATACACAACTGGTGAAACAGTAAGAGTAGCAGTATAAATAAATAAAAAGTAGACACCAATGATATAAGCAAGGATGGTGTTAAAAAGGGGAGTAATTCAAAGAGGGAACACTACAATAGTATATAATAAAATATCCAAGACAAATCAAGATTCCTCAATAGAGAACTTAAAATTATATTTGTTATGTGGGGAAACACATTTCCTATGAATTCCTGACATTCTGGTATGAAAAACAGGAAGTCCCATTACTTTAGGCTATATAAGGACACAATATTTAAGAGATTCAAATACCATATATTCATATCGGATAAACTTGTATTTGAGCTAATTTTCCTTTAATTATAGAAAGGTTTCTAGCAATGCATCAAATGTTTTATTGCTTTTTTATAGCATACAGTTGTTTAAAGTATTTCAAAACATAAACGGTTAATCAAATTGAGCAGACACCAGAAATTCCAGTTAAGGGAGAGACTAACAGCTGGGAATCCCATAACCAGTTGTTGGGAGTCCCATAACCAGCTGCTGTACCAGTAAAACCAGTCCACTAACAATCCATATCAATATGACCAATAAAAAAAAAAAAAAAAAAAAAAAAGTTTAACCAAGGCCCCTTGAACTGTATCAAAGTGTAAATAGGATCCACTCCCATGCATTGCTGGAACAGTCATTACACTGTAATATGTCACTGCATACCAGCCTTCAGTCCACATCTTATTGTTTCAAAACATTTTAAAGGATTAGTAACATTTAGAAATGAAAAAGTTTATAATAATGTGTTTTTATTTCTAACCTAAGCCCTGCAAGTTCAGTCTCCCAGGGAGCAAAGCGGACAGGTCTTCAATATCATTTCCAAGGAGACTGCTACTAAGCAGCTATTTCCTGCAAATAACACACGCAGAGGACATAACACACACACAAGTATAACTTGGACACTGAACAAGAGGAGCATTAAATGCTTCTTTATTAAATATATACATTAACTAGGAGACAGATAAAAGTACCGGTAATACTGAAATAAAACACATCCAAAACACCATCATCACTGAAATATTATAAAGAAAACATGGAAGACAATACTGTATCAAATCCTGATGTTTAAATTATCAAAAAAATATCCTAGTCAGGCTATGGCTGCCAGCAACTATGAAAATATATTAATCTAATCCAGTATGGCTTCACCTCAAAACACACATAAATGGTAATACCTTCTATCCAGCATACGAAATAAACAGAGATAGTGAGTATTTGTGGATTTTTTTTATATACTATTAATGCATCTAATATTTTTGTAAATTTTGCCCATATTGTTTGTTTTTCTTCGATATGTATCTATTTATAATGTGCAATGTAATAATGCTCTATCTGAAGGGCTTGTGTGTGCTTCACATATATGTCATACTTGTTTCAGCATTATCTGTGAACAATATGTTAGAATAGTTTTTCGTATTGTGGATTTCAAACATAGGGCAAAAAATGCAGCGACGTGCGGGCGAATGTGTGCGGAGGCAGGAAGAAAATTAACAAAACATATAAGCCTTTAGGTATGTTATGCATAAACAATATAAAAGTCCACAAAATACACATTTCCCAAGTACAGTAGGCAGTTATGTTAATGCGCAGTGAGATTTTTTTCTCCAGTAAGAAATGACCCTTAACAAGAAATAGTTTCTTGAAGGTTAAGTATTGAAACAATATTATACTCATTTGCTGAAAAAGAACATTTTAAAGTCACAGCAGCTCTTACTGTTAGTGAGAATCTAAAGTAATCTCTGGTCTGGCCCAATGTCAGACCAATCAATACAGTCAGTTCCCCATGTACTACTGTACAAGCATTTTCCTAGTTGAAAACACATTGATTGAAAATTATCAAAAAGCCATAAAGCCAAAGATTTTACTGCTTGTGGTCAAATTTTTCTCAATTTATCTTATCTATAATAGGGCTATTGTTTTCATATTGGTAATAAAACATTTACTTTAAAGCTGGGTCACTTTGATACCACATGGATTTTGATCTTCCCACTTCCTCCCAAGGTCACCGTTTCCGCTCCACTAACAGGAATTCCCTGTGCCTCCTGTATTTAAGAGTGACAGTACCAGTGGTGGAAGTGGACATTTAGAAGTGGCGGAATGAAAAATGTAATGTGAATGTAAGTGAATGTAATTTGATAGCTTTACAATGAATGCAGTAGGTGAAGCGGCGGTATGGCACACCACCGTACACACTCCCTATCACCACTGGACTGCGTCAGATACACAGGAGAGAAAAATTAAACTGGAAAACTGATTAAGACCTGATGCCTCACATGGACAGCAAATAGTATTATTATTATTATTATTATTATTATTATTACTATTATCATAGATTTGTAAGGCACCATAGTGCTCTGCAGCGCCGTATAGTAGGGAGAACAGTACATACATTAAACAGTGACATACAAGGTAGACAAGATAAATGTAGACAAAATAAACAAAGTAAAAAGGAAAGGACCTCATCTCAGGTTTTCTTAGCTTGAATGAATCTTCTCAACATTGCATTTAATGTACGATTAAACATTTAACAAGTGCATCAGTCTGCAGATTGTAAACTAAGGTCCTAACTGAACAGATTTTCAGTAGTATTAGAACCCCTGCCATTAGAATAGAGATAAACTATGTGCCTTGGTCTCTGCCTTGGTCCATGAGGACAACTTTAGGCAGACCTACTCTGAAAAAAAAGTTCTAATGCTTCATTGACCACTTCTCTGGCCATGGCAATTTGTACTAATATCTGGTAGTGTAATTTACAACCACCAATATGAATCTCTACCCCTTGGAAGAGGGTTCTAATGGGCCCAATAGGTCTAACCTTATTTTTTCAAAATGAACACAGATTATAATGGGAATAAGAGAGACTGGAGTCTGGTGCTTGAAGGCTGCCACCTGAAAGACAGGACATGAGCACAAAACCTTGCTGCCTCAGCATAAACTCCAGTCCAAAAGGGTTTTGTTTCTGCTTTTCTCTCTATATTAATAGGTTTATTCCCTGTTGGGTGTGCCTATTTGTCAAGGACCGAGGTGGTATTCCTTGTCCTGTTAACACCATTAGCAGATATTGATATAATTCTTAGACTAAAATATGTTTGCAATGCAGTACTGTTTACATTAGTTTTATTAATTTATAAAAAAGAAAGGTACTTGTTAATTATATGGGGGCCACTGTAGCTAAACAGCACCACGCAGCCTCTACATGAAACCCTGTTTTCAAATCTTCTGTTGCCTGGCTCAAGTCAAGATTGTAAGCTTGCGAGCAGGGTTCTCTTACCTCTCTGTCTGTATGTATTACCCAGTATTGTCTTATTAATGTTTGTTCAATTGTAAAGCGCTACGGAATCTGCTGTCGCTATATAAATAAATGTTGATGATGATGATGATGATGAAGAGCCGTTCAAGTTGAAGAAGCAGCACTAATGAGCTACAGTGTCGTCTGTACAATTAACAAGTACCAAAAGAAAACAAATAAACATTATTCATTTTTAATTTAAGTTTAAAAAAGACATCCTATGTAAGTTATAAAAGCAGATAGGCTATTTTTTTAACTGTAAAAAATAAAATAATATATTAAAATGCTGAACATACATTAACTTGTATGAAATAATCTCTAGTGTTATATAATGAATCTTTCTCCTGTCATGGAAGGCAGGATAGTTCATACTTGCCAATGTGGGCAAGATGATTCCTGGGAGGTCCGGGGTGCATGTGGGTGTGAGGGGGTGGGTTCGAAGAATCGTGCCATTAGCCCCGCCCTCAAAACGGACATCACTACTCGGAAACCAATAAAAACAGGGGGCGGGGCCACAATGCTGGGTCCATGACGTCACTACGCCCCACACCCTCCTTTTAGTTTACACAGCCAGCCAGGATCAGGGAGAATTGCCTGCTCTTCCGGGAGTCCGGGAGATCTCCCAGAAATTCGGGAGTCTCCCGGACATTCCGGGAGAGTAGGCAACTATGGGATAGTTTTAGTACTGCCATCAGTGTGGGAATGAAAAGTAATATACCATTTGGTAGAGGCACAGGCAACCAGAGCCTAGCCTTTCCGATTACTACATGGAAGGGGTTTAACATTAATTATTCAGTTTGGGTAGCTATTCTTTAATGATTAGTGCCATTGTTCTTTAAAATGCAGTAATGAAAAGTACTCAGTGACAAAGGAATGCAAATTCATCCTGTAACATATCAATACTACACATACAAACAAAGAAACATTGTATGTTGGAAATAAAATGCTATTTAGGACAGCACTCCCATAAGGCTCTGTGAAAAGCAGTTTAACTGTAGTTAGTAAGTACTTAGTCTAATCTAATAAAAGTCATTTTGCGATATTAAGCAAAAAACATCTGGTACCCAGAATTCCCTGATCATTTTTAACTAGATGCAATCTCTTTCTACTATCTCCATCTCCCTTTCTCTCTCTCTCTTTCTTACAGACATGAAAAATTGTCTAATAAGGTTCCTTGTGGTAAAATCAGATGGAAAATGGCAAGGAAGAGTTCAACAGTCTCCAGCAGCTCATCTGAAGTAGCTCCTCTGAGTTTCACAATAATAATCAGTGCTGGCCCACTGCCGCTGGATTATTTTGTATATTCATGAAGCTGCTCATCAGCCGTCAGGAGAATGTGCAGTAATCCTTGGATGAAATAAGGCCAATCAGTGGAATAATGAGGAAGGTAATATCTCCCAAGAGGCTGTAGTGGGTTTTCATCAACCCGACTATAACTCTCCAACTATTTGCTTTACAAATGCAGCCTTTGATCTTTGATTTGAGAAAAAAGGGATGAAACAGACATGCTGTTGTATTGTCCAGTATGAAAGGATAACAAGCTTCCAATGACAGAGAAAGACCAAAGCATTTAAATATCACTTTGCTGAGGTTAACTTAAAAAATGCATAGGGTTTGTGTTTAATGCAATCAAATGCACTTTCATTTATTAAGCAGGTCAATGATAGTGAAGTCTACACAAATATTCCAAACCTTATGACTTTAAAAACACTTTCTGCATTTAAATTGAGAATCAATACGTTGATTTTGTAAAGCATGACAACAAAGACTGAAAGAAACTTCCATCCTCTATAAAATCACATCTGTAGCATGGAGAATAAACTATGGGGAAAAACACAATTGTTTTCTTGGTTTCATTTCATTTTCACAGTACAACAATTATGCAATACTCAAGTGTAGAAACTCAATGATCTACTAGACTTTTCATTGCCCAAAACAGGAATGAGACTCATTAAAGCAATGTAGCAAATTTATTTCTATGTGTATACAAAATATACAGTATACTGTAATTGTCCGTCAGCTAGAATGTACATGTATTTTGATGCTATTTTGGTGAGCAGCACAATCATTAAAGTTATGTAATAAAATATTTTTTATTGAAGTATAGAAGTAATATACAAATATATTTTATTATCTTGCTCCTCCCCTAGATGGAGCCCTGGGGACTCCAACATGTAGCTTTTTTTTCCTGGTACTTCTCTGTACCTCTTACAGCCTATATACTAAACTGTGGGTTTGAAAAAATGGAGATGTTACCTATGGCAACCAATCAGATTCTAGTTATCAATTATTTAGCACATTCTGCAAAATGACAGCTAGAATCTTATTGGTTGCTATAGGCAACATCTCCACTTTTACACACCCGCAGTGACAGCTTTGTGCTGTGCTTGTTTGAGATGTACACCTAAGTTTCAATAGCTGGTGGAAAATCTGAAATGTCAGATTTGTTATAGCTTGTTACACTTAAATGTACATTAAAATGTCTTCCTCATATGTTATTACAGATTGGTGTGTCTTTCTTTAACTAAATGTAATTTTTTTAAGCCTTTTCAAAGATTTGATGTGTAAGAGGAATCTTGTTTATTGTTGTTGATATGGATAATAGACACTGGTATACTTCAAACTCCATTTTCTGTCAGGGAATCCCTGAAGTAGGTGACAACACGGATGAAACATGTCGGCTAACCTAAACACAGCAACCTTTACAGCACCCAGTATCTACCAGACCACCAGGCACCCACCCACCGAGACACAGTTTCAAATAGCAAACTTGGACCGTGCATTCCAGCCCCCGATATGACCCACTCCTCTACGCAGTCCAGATACATTTATTGCTGCGAATCATACAAGTTCAGGGTTTTTAATATATTTTGTGGTGACCCACTCCTCTACGCAGTCCAGGTACATTTATTGGTGCGAATCATACAAGTTCAGGGTTTTTAATATATATTGTGGAAAGATTGGCATCTCTTACTGCAGTTGGAACAAAAGTTATCAGCCGGCTGCATTTACATACATAAGATTAACTGGATCACTCATAAAACAATAGTGGGACAATCTGTCGATATCTGTGCACATGTGACAAACATGCAGAACGTCTGTGAATAATGAATGCACCACTCAGTACTTCACTCAGACCATTTCTCCCGTAAAGCGCGTCTTCCCTACAACACAGCTCCCCTGCCTGGTGGCATGTGGGACCCAGAGAAATTGTATAAAGAAAGTTACTCCTAGGGAGAGATACAATACGGCGCAAGGTGTCTCCAGAACATCCGTGGAGACACACTGTGCTGCTTTTACTGCTGGAATCTCCGCTCATTTTTCCTCGCACCCCATAGAGTAGTACGGAAAATGAGCGGACATTCCTACTGTAATTTTGCAGTACAATGTCCGCCCACCACATCCCAGCCAGTTGAATCCCCCCCTCCCCCCCCCCCCCCAGAGTGAGAATGACACCATTTTGAATGAAAAATATGCTGTATGTGTCTTTTAAATACTTTACAGTTGGCTACTAGTTAAACATATTATTTATATAAGGTAAATGTTAGGAAACAAGGTGTCTGTGCAAAAAATTAAGAGTGGGCGCCCTCTAGGTTGTGTGTGGTAGATAAATTAGACTGCAAGCTAAACTACAGCAGGCATTGATATAATGGGGGAAAAAACATGTTAACTTATTGTCCTGCTGAATATGTTGGTGATGTATAAATATATAATAGTAATAATACAATTCACTAATAATTTGTTCATTCTTTAGATTTACAAAACGAGCACAATAAGAACCCAATGAAAGTGGCATGGTTATGATGGATCTAAGGCTGGGTACACACTACAGTACCCAGCCTTATTGACACATGGAGTATGGAGGAGGGGAGGATTCTGGTAGCTGATGAGTAGAAGTGAGATGGTTGAGTAGGATGATTCAAACATGGATTGGTGATCACTGGGCTTTTAGTGCAGTTCATGCAAATAATTAAAGTATACAACTAGTGATAGAGTTTCTAAGTCAGTAATTCTTAAAATACAGAGATGCGTCATCCTGGGGCAGTTAATTTAATTGTGTAATTGCATATTATCAACTACAGGAATGCAACATGCATGTGAACTAAAGGCAATGCGGACAAGCAGCTTGTGAATTTAATTTGTGCCCAGTTTTTAAATGGTTGACCTGGCTACCCTAACTAGAGGATAAGCTTGTCAGATCAGCCATGTACAGAACGAATAATGAACAGAGGTTCATGTTAGAAGGACAAAGATCAGCCATGTACACAGAAAATACACCCAGTGCTCGACTGCGCTGTAATAAGTTCTTGTGAATGTCTTTGGCTATTTCTATGTTACACACCTGTGAATTAAGAGTAGATTACTACAAATATGTCAGCATCTCTGCTGGGTAAGGCGATGGCATCCACCTTCTCTTGTTCTAAATGTAATTCTCCGTATCTGTTGGTGTTCTGTAATTGTAGACATCTTCTACTGGGTGGTATTTCCATATTAACATAACATTCTTATTTACTATGTTTGGTGATGGTATATTTGATGACCAATCCAGTGTTCATGGCAAATTGGTCAGGTCTGGTACCTGGCTATCAGCAAATTGTTTTGGAAATTGTAATAAAATATTAAAAGTTATGTAATCAAAGACCTTATTCCCTCTTATGATGTTCACCCCTGCAATACCGCCACCTTTTTGTCTCTAAATACACTCCCCTCTCTTTCTATCTCTCTCCAGTACCTCTATATTTGGAGCCAGTCACCATCCTTCTCAGTCACCCGAGAATATATATAAAACCTGATATCATCATCATTTATTTATATAGCGCCACTAATTCCGCAGTGCTGTACAGAGAACTCACTCACATCAGTCTCTGCCCCATTGGAGCTTACAGTCTAATTTCCCCAACACACACAGACTAGGGTCAATTTATTAGCAGCCAATTAATCTACCAGTATGTTTTTGGAGTGTGGGAGGAAACCAGAGCACCCAGAGGAAACCCACACAAACTTCTGACAGATAAGGCCATGGTCGGGAATTGAACTCATGACCCCAGTGGTGTAAAGCACAAGTGCTAACCACTACACCACCATGCTGCTCATACAGATGCTGTAACCCAAACAACCAATGAGAAGTTAGCTTTCACTTTATACACTGCACTAGAACACATTTAGGGAAAGTATGATTGGTTCCTGTAGGTTACGGTACCCTTTTATGTGCATCAATTTTCATAAATGCCCCTGCTTCAGTATCAGGCTGTCAATAGTGAAAAACAGAGGAAATGTCCTCTCCCTCTCCATTACCTCTATTCCTACTGTCAATCACCACACACTTCTAACACAGTGACTGCAGGAGGGCACAAATAATCATTTGAGACACATAGATTAAAGAAAATAGTGTAATTAAGAGGTTGCAAAACCATAATTTCAATATAGTGCAAGAATAAAATTAGTACAATAAAACTGTCTAAAAAGCCAGTGATAGCCACAATGTTACAGTATTGCTAAGTGATCTTTCACTGCCATTTGTTAAATAAAACACTGCACTATTTCCCAGATATATGCTACATTTGTTTTCTACATAAGAATGTGAGTTACAGTATAACAGGGATGTTGCTAGAAAAATCAATGTATAAGTGCAAAGTAATCAAAATCAACTAATAAATTAAGAGCAATACTGAAATAGAAGTCTAGAGATAGAGAGCCACACACATATTAGTATGAATGCATTGAAAAACAACAGTTCATGAAGTATGACAAACACGATTGTTATAGTTAATTGCTAATGGTGCTATTACTTTCTGTGTTTACTTACATCCATGCATAATTGCAATACAATGTAATGAACCCGTGCCCTTCAGCTATGTTTGCCTAAGTAAAGCCTTTTAATTATTTAAGGCACTATGAAAAAGGCCACACTTTACTGCGGGTTAAATATTTAACATTATTAAATAGCTGTAAATTCGCATTCCTGTTTGTTTAAATCATACGAATAGAGATTTCAGGCTTCTGGCCGTGGAGAAATTATTTATAAACTGGGCCTCATGGTGTTCAGCAAATCACAGTTAGGAATAACCGGACGGGTTGGGAGCAAACACAGACTGCAGCCGTTCCTGCACTGGAGGGGTTAACTGTGTAATGTTCCTGCCATCTACATAGGGTTCAGTCAGTCAATAAGGAAGTGACGTCTCCCATGAAACCTTCCAGGGAAGACAGCCAGATTTTCTTGTGCATGTGGCTGTTACTTCGAGTGGGAACCCAGGGAACAATGAATTTCTATACTGAGCAGTCTCCAGTCTTGCTTTAATAATCTCTGAATAAAGTGACCAGACAAGTGTTATATGTTGCACGCTCTAGGTAATAACTGCAATAGATAAATCAGTGTCCCTATCCAGTGATTGGCAGACAATGTATCACGGAATTATTACATTCCTTCATATGATCTTTACAAAGTAGCATTAAAGTTTTAGTTTTTTTTGTGTGTGTTCAAAATCAGTGGGCCGCAGACCACCCCCCAACCATGCACATAGATGATATAAATAGCAAACTGTTTTCTCATTCACAAAGGGGCAAATATAGAGAAGTGGAATGGAGCCAAAATGTAAGCGCCAAAGGTCATGGCTGTTTTTTTCTTTTGTTAAAAATGCACTTTTGCCACAATTGAATTGAAAGCAATGCTAATAAACATCCCCTAATACATAGTCAATTTTACTTCTAGTAGATGCAACATTTGTTCACTGATGTCCATATTTTGTCCAGAGATTTAGTATAATTTTAAACATTGTGAAATCTCAGATGCCTTCTTGATGCTAATAGTTGTCTTAACATTGCAGTTTTATTTTTTGTTGCACAAAATTACAGCCACCAAACATTAGCGTGATAAGTGAAGGAGTTATGTCTGTGGCTTGGCCCTAAGATATAATATGTAGGGAATCGAGTCCCTTTAAGGACTGTGAATGATCAGCAAGTAAAGGACTGTGACTAGCTCAGTGCTTGTCGTGTCTTTGAGATAGGATGTAAGTTTGTTTACATATTTATGTAGGAAAATATCCACATATTCTGATATATGGGACGTCAGAGAATCTATGCCCGCTATGATGGGTCTGCCCGGGGGGTTTTCGAGATTTTTATGAATTTTCGGAAGAAAGTAAAATATGGGTATAATTGGATTATTGATCATGAGATACTGGAATTCATCTTTATCTAATAATTTATTGTAAAACCCTTTTAGTAAGACTTCTCTTAAAAGGGATACATATTCATCTGTTGGGTCGTGGCTGAGTAGTGTATAAGATACTTTATCATCCATGCCCATACTTATAAATGTACTTTCTCTTAGCCTAATAACACCCACTGTTCCTCTAGGGCATTCTCTAAAAAGCCCTTTCACCACTGCACAATCACAAATGTACTAATATACTAATTACACCATAAGGTGTCATTTTTAAATAAAGGGAAAAAAAAAAGAAAAAAATTATTTTTTTTAAATGGCGGCGATCTCACTTCGCTTTTTCCTGTGCCACTGTTTTAATGCCCTTGTGCCTGTTTTAATGGACATGTACAAGGATCAGCATAGTATTAATGCAATTAATACAGCTTCATCACATTTTAGGCAGAAATTTTCAGTTAACTACAATTTACCCAACCTCAAAATTAATGGCTATTGGACCTATGCCATTATTTTGACTTGGGAAGCCTCCCCCCACCCCCCACCCCCCTCCAGATAGGCACCTTTGTGCAAAATAAAAGGGCTGAGCTTATTTCTAGATTGTAAATGTCTTTAGTCTGCACTAAGTGTAATCAAGATGTATCTGTGCTTGAGCCTAGGTATAAGAGCTATTTCTTCCCTTTATTTCCAACTGACCCAGATCTCAAGAGATGCAATAAGCTCTTGGTGAGCAAGTTGATAGCTCAAGGGGTACATGACACGACAACATCTCCTCCTTCAGTTTCTCAGGCAACTGATGCTGGGAAAAACCTTAGCTTTTCCAAGAGACCCAGGGGTGAAGCAGATGAGTAAGCACAACAATTTGAAATCTGTTGTGGTCTAAAAGAATTGCCCAAAAATCGTCACACCTCTGCCGTAACTCCACCTGATCCTACTATCAACATCCAAAGAATGGTGGAGGATTATTTTAACGATAGCATACAAATAGACACATCAGATAGTCCCTTTACATACTGGGAGGAAAAAAGGCAATTTGGAGGCCCATGTACAAACTCTTTTTGCAATACCTAAGCTGCCCACACTCCAGTGTGTACTCGGAAAGAGTTTTCAGCACAGGAGGAATTCTTGTCAGCGATCGGCGTAGGAGGCCTCTTCCTAAAAATGTGGAAAAGATGATGTTCATCAAAATGAACTACAAATTCCACAAGGAAGGCCTTTCCCGCCAATTACATCAATGTACAGAGACTTCTGTAATGGTGGATTCCAGCGGGATGAATTAATATTGTGTGAGTATGATGTACACACTGATGGGGCTGAGGATGATGACAACATGTTGCCACTGGATAATTCATTGACAGCACTGTTAGCTGCCTTAAGCCCATTGTTAGCTGTTTTGTTGGGGACCAAACAAACCAAGCACTTCAGATGCAAAAGTGGCAGTCCTTGTCGCTGAAGTGTTTGTTTTGTTAAATTGTAAATGTCCTTTTAAATATTCAACATAAGGGTAGGTTTGTGCCGTTGCTCTGTCGCTTAGTATCCAACCAGCTCGCTGTAGTCTTTGGCCTAAACTGGATGAACATCCCTAGTTATAAAATCCAGTGTACAATAAATAGCGCAACATAACTTACACATCAGGGGGTAAATGTATCAATCTGCGGGTTCTTCAACACCCGCGTGTTCAGCCTCTTCCGCGATTAAATTTCAAGCGGCGCTGCATTGTAAAGGGAAGTTAACCCTTTACAATGCAGCGCCGCTTGAAATTTAATCGCGGAAGAGGCTGAACACGCGGGTGTTGAAGAACCCGCAGATTGATACATTTACCCACAGATCTCTCTCTAACAAAGGAAGGAATGTTATGTACTCAAAGGACCAACAGTTACTTGCACTGTTTGGGTTAATGGAAGCTGCTGCACTATGTCTTAAACTCCTACTGTACATATTAAGTCATCAGATAATGGTACAATATCAGGGGTATTTAACACTGATTTGGTTGCCCAATATCTATTAAAACTAGTGTTTCAGAATACCAATATGCAATAAAATAAATGGCTCAACATCTGCAGTGTCAGAAGCATCTAAGCTCAATAATGTATGAGTGTGGCCACAACAACATTGTGGATAAGAATATTGAAGCTGCTGTCCAGGATTCTGCAGATGCGATTTTTCAAAAGCCGTTGTTCCTCCTTGCTGGTTGTAGTCAGATGATTTAGAAGGCATAGCACAGAATTGAGTTGTTTGATGGATGGGTGAGGACCTGCATAATATGGCTTACCACGCCCCCTACTCCCCCACTGTAAATATGGGCAGAGAGATACTCCACCTCCTCATATTAACACCCCCTTTTCTTCTGGCTCACCCACTCCCAAAAGAACAACAATTATAAGAATAATGACCTTCTTGTCCACATGCAAATCAAAGAATAGCCATTTTAGGATGATGTTTAATATCAAACTGGGTATTATTATTATTATTTATTATATATTTATTAAGAAGTTGCCACAGGTTCCATAGTGCCGGATACAGAAGCAAGCAACAAATACATGAGGTAATTCACATAAATGATGATGATGATAAGTAGCACAGATGAGTGTGAGTAATGCTATGGGGACTCATATAGTGTGCACCAAAATACATGACAGGACATACAAGGGAGTCAGTATAATTCCTAAGCATTGCCTGTTGCTGTAAAGTTTTTAATTGAACAATTATAAAAAATTATGCTTCTAATCTTCCCTTTTCTTGCCAATATTAACATCACGATTAATAATCAAGTTTTAATTTCTACTAAATATTTTTTCTTCATTCTGGAGTAGAAATTTGAAGCCTGATTCTCAATGCATCTATTAACCCTTCTACCGAAACTGCAGCAGGCATTAGCCTAGGCTCATTTGCTATACCGATAAAATGTGACATTTCAATCTCAGTCCTTGCATAATAATCCTTGACAGTTAACTATTATTTTGCTTAATCATTGAAAAGTTTATGGCAATCAACTCACAGGGGAAAATCCACTCTCAGCTGTGCAATAATATTAGTAATATTAGTCTGATTAGCAGCATCATTCACACACAAACAACTCAACATTCCTGCACCTATTGTCTAGTTGTAATTAAAATGTTTCATGTCTTTGTCACTGTAACCAATTTAAATTATAATGGTTACAATAATTTGCAGCAATAATAAGTGTTAGTAAGTATCAAGTGGTAGATTAGGGTAACATAATCTATACCTCTTCTACCAACTATTTTAACCATTATTATTTGAATGGGTTACAGTGACAAGAGGTGCTAGATATTTCTATTATAACTAGACAATGAGCGAAATATTGTTGAATTTTTTGCATTTTGTTATAGCCAAGGAGGGATACCTTGAATATCATGCAGTTCTTGCAACAGCAATAGTGATAGAGCGCTGATCCCTTTCACCCCCTCTGTTTATCATTCACATACAGCAAGCACAGTATTAGCACAGAATGTGTCAATATTTGTTCCTTCAGGCAATATTACTCTAAGTAGAATACACCAATCGTGCCCTATATGTTCCGCTTCTCTAATCATAAAGGTCACATAAAACCCTGCTGTCTATTTGACAGCTATGTTCTCCCTGGTGTGACAGCCATGTATGGTTGTGCGTGTAAGTGTGGACCTTACTAGCAGCTACTTCAGTTGGTAACTGTGTCACTGTATAAAGTCCTCTATGTAGTGTCCTAATCATGTGCTGGTATTGCTATAAAACGGTTTCTCAGTCACCTCAACATCGCCCTCTAGACTAGAAAAATGCTAAAGACCAATGTATATCAATCGATTTTCCCTCTGCCAACTCACATGTCATTCTCAGTACCTCATATTCAGCTACTTGACTAAGTGGGAAAAGGCAAAGGGGTCTCTTTCTATAAAACTTTCTTCAAATATAACAGTATCCAGTACATGCCTGTCTAACAGTGAAAATTATAAAACATGAAAATTCTACATTTTCTAGGGTTTCACATTATGTCGTATCTTGTGGTAAAAATCCTACTCCAATGTTCTACACAGAGATGCATATCTGTATTCCTATCCTCTAGCAATCTCCTGTCTCCACCCTTTGTGCATCCATAAAAAGGCACATTTTTGTACAGGAGGCACGAACCAAAACAAAAAAACAAAAAACAAAACAGATATGCAATCTATAAAACATGAATCGTATTTCCACAACAGAACCTTTCTGCTTAAAAAAATCAGCAGTTTCTATACACATGAAAACAAAACCCCTGACTGTTTCTGTAACTTATGTCAATCTAGTGTGTGTATCTCTGAATTTGTCTTATGTAAAAACATAAAAATATGTTTTAGCCCCATTGTTGAGACTGTCTGATTTTACCTCTACCAGAGCAGAGAGAGAGAGAGAGAGAGAGAGAGTAGAGAGAGAGAGAGAGAGAGAGAGGGTAGAGAGAGAGAGAGAGAGAGAGAGGGTAGAGAGAGAGAGAGAGAGAGAGAGACTAGCATTTGTGTAAAGAATGGGAAATAGGAAAGCAATGAATGATGGGAATACAAAGGTTTGAATACAAACATACATGTAGAAAGGGAGATTTTTACAACAAACTGACAGCTGGATTGGACTCTGACTCTATGGGGAAATGGCTGTATTCATTCCACTGTTCCCCTTAGCTATTTTCTAACTATGACCCCTCCCCATACTTGACTAGGGGGTCTTAACAGTGCAATCCAGTGTCGTCCGTCATTTGTTCATTAAGAACTTGGTATCTCATTGACTACATACCTTTTCAATGGACTTTTCTAATTTATGATAGAGAAATGAAAAAATGTACTCTTAGTGACTCATATTTTCTCTGAAATACATAAAACGATATTTTGGAGCAAAGTATGTACATACTTCATTGTTGGATAATGATTCTCAGCCAAACAAATTATCATGAGACACTGCAGCCTAAAACAAAAGAGTGTTCCAATTGTCTATTGTTAATTTGTCTTTCAAGAGTGATTCTTCTATTTCTCTATCTCCCCTTTTGATCACTAAGTCTATACTCCTTTTGTGTCCCCTTTACCTGTGAGAAGAAAAACAAGATAGTTATCTTAAAACAGCAAACACAACAAACATTTCTATTCTTTGCCATCGGCTAGCGATTTAGGAAAACAAACATGTGACAACATAAAACGAACAAACAAAATCAACAAAGATTACTTTTTTTAAAAAAAAAAATAAGTTTCTTTCTACATTTTGCACCTTAATGCTCACCACAGATTAACTCTAGAGTCGGCTATATTTCTCCCCCAGAATATTAGTTGTTACAGAGTGTGCAATCAATTAAAGGGGAACCTCTGAGAGAAGTGTACGCCTCCTTTGTGGATGTCTATGTGATTTCCAACCCAGGTATTCATTCTTCTCTCTACACAGTTCCTACTCATGTGTCCCTTCTTATGGCAGTAGAAGCACGTCCCTGTCATGTCTTCACAATGTTTTGCTAGGTGTCCTATTTTATTGCCTTGAAAACACTTCCTCAACTCGTGTTGTTTCTCTTCCTTTTTACAATCTTTCCTAATGTGTCCTTCTTCTCTGCAATTGTAACATCTCACTATTCTGGGTTTCCTGTTATGTGGGTTGTATTCTGGTGGTCGTGTGTGCAGTCCCTCTAGTGCTGGCATACTTATCATCATTACCCTATCACTTAGTGTCTCTTTCTGTTTGTTTATACTTTTATTATGTTCTATAGCTGACTCCCTGAGAGCACTTACAGTGGTTCCTTTCCAGTATGGTAATGAAGTTTGCACCCTTCTTTTTAAGTTTTCCCTGAGGCCATCCATTAGAACTTTAACAGCAACCTCTCTGTAATATGGATTATTTTTTTATGTCTGGTACCCCAGTATATTTGCCCATTGCTATCAAAGCTCTGCAAAAATAGTCTGCTGCATTTTCACTAT
This sequence comes from Mixophyes fleayi, assembly GCF_038048845.1. Taxonomy (NCBI): domain Eukaryota; kingdom Metazoa; phylum Chordata; class Amphibia; order Anura; family Limnodynastidae; genus Mixophyes; species Mixophyes fleayi. The sequence goes on along the minus strand of NW_027447981.1, from coordinate 474,003 downwards.
CTTTTTGCTGGATACTAAAAATTTTACTCCAGTCCACTATCACTGGGAAATATGTGGCCAACTGTGTGATTATATGTCTAATATTGTCCTGATTATCATCCTCGGTTAAGGATTCATCCTCTTCCAACATACAATCCTTAATGAACTTTTGTATGTCAGTATTGAGAGGAAGACAGGTCTTCAATAATACTCGCCAATCGTTATTAGTTGGCTCATACACATTACCATAATATCTAATAAACTGCTGACATTTGGTCAAATCTTTCCTAGGATCAGGGAAATTAGACAAAATTGAAAATGTTTCAGACCTAGTGCATGGATCATGCTTTGCTACATGTTTTAAGGGAACATCACTATTCCTGTCTGCTTTCCCATTGGGAACTGCTGCTGTGCAGACAGGATGTAAGTCTACCAAATCACTGAAACTAGTTGCTGAAATTGCTGCTGCAGTAAAATGGATGTCTCCCCCTGTGTTAACCTTTTCATTACTCTCACCACTTTCAGCAGCTGCCCCTGCTGGTGGGACCGTTCCTCTTCTTTGTCCTGAAACATTACTTTTAACGTTACTTAAAACAACATACAAGTTACTAGTTACAGTTTTTACATTTTTGGTATTGGCTGTACTTCCCGCCCCGACCGAATTTATCGGGGGCGTGTTTGCGCTCAGTTCGCCACGCTTTGCAACGCACACTTCCGGAATGCTTGTTTCCGGTACGCTTACTTCCGCTGAACACGTGTTTTTCCTTACACTCACTTCCGCTGTGCGTTCGCTGCTCTGCCACGTGTTACCTTCCATTTGCCACGATTTTAAACAATGATTATGTGCATTTCTCACTTTCTTTGACTTAATCAACCGTACTTTATCTTTTACGGTATTTAGCACCTCTGCATTAAAACTCCCTGTTGTTGGGAAAGGCCTATCACATTCTTTGGTCATTTCGACCCACGTGTCACAATACACAGTTGCGTATGCACCATATTTTGCACACATGAGAAACCTCGCTGACTCAATAAGACCTTCCTTAGGCAGTAAACTGGCAATCTCTAGCGTATGCCTAGCACCCATGTTGCACAATATACTTTCTACCCGGAACACAGACACACCGCAATGCTCTGTTCCTTCCGGCCAAATGTGAAATACAGACACACCGCAATGCTCTGTTCTTTCCACCAAATAATTTCAACTCTGTTGCTATACTCATCGCTAGAGATCTATAATGCTCGGTGAACGTATTTCCTGTTAGCCGCGTTCACTCGCTTTTCTCGCCCTTGGCGAGGGTCCCTAATACAGAAATATCACTGTGGGCCCCAAGGGCTATCAGCTCCTCGATACCCTGGCTCAACCACAAAAATCTGCTGAGTTTATTATCGCTGGGAGCTATAGGAGGTGCAAACACACATTGGTACTTTGTCACGCTATGTCGACTGTTTACAGGTTGTTACCACAAACTGTGAATACAAATGTCCATAGTCTGTCACTAAATTTCACAAGTTTCCGAAATGTTAAATACATACTGCGTGGAGATTAAAGCTTTAACCTGACTAGTATGATGGCTCTATTGGGGCATTGCTGAACCGGTGCCTCTAGTGGTTTCCCTTAACACAGCTGTACCAGCAGAAGGCTCAGAGAGTAGCCACTGTGCAGTATCAGAGAAACATATGTCGGTGACATCTCAGCACTCGCTTCATAATACTGGTCTTCCCTGTTTACCTATATTCACTTAAGTTATGTAGTTACTGTGGTTACAGTCAATAAAATGAAATATAACTATAAAACTATTCGCTACAAAGTAAACCCTCAGTTTAGTGAATGACAACACTGTACACAGCGAGAAGAGGACAAATGTAACAAAACATCATAAACACTGTACTTGCATTTAAAATCATTTGCAAAGTTCCGCAACATTTCAGTGTACATGTAATCATAGTTGCTGGATCTGTGAAGCACCTTAACTGTGAACTAGTTTCTATGTTAGAAAACGATTAAAAAAAATCATGTGTGTGTTTGTTATCATAAATCTTTGTGGCGTGCGATAAAAAAAATTGTTGGGTTTTACCATTATCCTTTGGTTTCTTTCTTTAGGCTGCTATTAATGTTTTATGATTATTATTGTTTTTTATTTATAAGGCACAAAGATTTATGATAGCTCCCTAACATATTTACAATCATGTAAATACCACAAGGTGCATCTTATGAGGATTTTATGTACGTCAAGTGTCCCAACCGCCATAATATGATATCTTGTGCCCCATAATGTTTTTTCCATCACACTTTCAAGTGCTTCACATGACACATGACTATGCTCTGCACACAGAATTGAAGTATAATGGGCAAATTATATGTTCAATGTCTTATGGTTAGAACTGCAAATGTAATGAATTATATTTTCCATATCTTCCGAAATATAATTCATTGTGATTTGCAGTTCTAACCATAAGACATTGAACATATAATTTGCCCATTATACTTCAATTCTGTGTGCAGAGCATAGTCATGTGTCATGTGAAGCACTTGAAAGTGTGATGGAAAAAACATATACAACAATTTCTCTATAGTGATCAAGTAAGATCCATAATTTACAACTTTTATTTTATTTTTTGTGCAGACAGGTCTAAAGGTCTTTCACTCACTGCATACATTGTATAAAGCTTTAATAGGCTGACAAACCTATAGTTTATAGTCAATGAAGCCTCATGTCTGTCAAATATATATTGCATAGTGCAATGGGCTTTGCACTTTAATAAAATTGCCGGTTTCAATAATGATCGCAAAATGCATAGAATCTGCGGTTTTAAGTAACCGTAAATTGCTATGTTTACCCCATTTTCTTTTATAATTGTCAAGTGTTGATTTGCTTTAAATGTCACAGTTTAGAGGGCCTACAATGAGGGATAACTAACTGAAAATTCTTCATTCTTCAGCTAGAATCTTGTATATTTTAGTAACTTGTTATTGTTTTTGTTTTTTTTGTACTGACTAAATAATATGAAATGTGTTTTGAAAATAGAAGTACAAAAAATTACAAATTGATGCGCTGCCACAGTGAAAAGTGAAAAATAGTATCTTCCATCATGCCATGGAGAGGAACAAGTTCCCTATTCTGCTTATATTAGCATATTATATGTAAATATAGTAAATAAAATAATATTAATAATAATAAATGTAATTTATGTGGTTTTTATCATTACAGATAGTTAGATCTATATTAATAGCAATCCCGTGAAAAAAGAAGAATGTTGGCATTTACCATTTTCACTTGTGTTTTTTTCTTCTTTACTGCTGTTAATGATTTATGATTCTGGACTACCATGGCAACAACAGTCACATGGCACACAATGTAGTGAACAGAGAGGCTTTGGAATTAATTTATACCCCTTGCATTGTAACATGGTTTGTCCAGGAGAAAACTTACTAATTTTTTGCCATACTTTCCTTAATGAATCAGGCCCTATATCTCCAAGTGAAATTATTTTGGGTAACAAATACAGTGACCGTGCTAGGTAAACAAGTAGACATGAGAACCCTAGTGTATCCAAACTTTCCACATTCTATTCTTGTTTTACATTTCTGCTTACTTCTTCTGTTGTTCTAATTAATATTGTGTCTTTATGGAATTAGCCAGGTTATGTAGGCTTACCAGGGCTGTATCTATATCATAGAATAAGGGATGTAAATGCTCTTGACAATAAAGTTTAGGTGGCAGCAGCAAAACAGTGGTGTCTCTCCAGTGTTTAGTTAAGAGGGGTCAACTTTAAACCAACATTTGTAGGATGGGTGTAGACTAAAGCATAAGCATGTAAAATATGATTAATTTATGGCATTTACTTTAATCGTTTATGGCAGCACAAATTGAATTGAATTGTTTAGGTCAGCACAATTTGTAAGAACTAACTGTGATTTTATATCTACATACATATCATACTTTAGTAGATCCCTGAAGTGAAGGTAGATATTCTAATTAACTGAGAAAGAAGACTCTTAACAAAATAAATACAAATCTTAATGACAGCATGCCCACGTTAAGCTGTCACTTTCACGAAAGTCTCTTGAAACTATGACTCAGTATCCTCATGCAAGTATGAAATCAACACATGTAAAAATAATTAATTCAGGCAATTTTCCTACTTAGGGGACAGCTGACATTGTTTGGTATAAATTGGTTGATGCTTTTCCAACTGCAGCAAAAATGTCATGTTGAATAAATAGTACACAGTAACAGCGAGTCAACGTTAAGCATTAAAAATTAGAGTGTTCAGTATATCCCCAAAGACAAAAGAATCTTAAGCTGTGTATAATGTGACAATTGAATTATTTAAATCATTGCATGAAAAAGACAGGACAATATTATTTGTGATTGGAATGTGACATTTTCTTTGTTTCTGTGTAATAGCGTTCCATGAACTGCAGAGTTGAAAATAAATTGGGTGTTGTTTTTTTTCCCCCTGATTTCTAAGTTTGAGATACCTTTGGAAATACTTTAGCAGTGATTGACAGATGGCAGTGTGTTTCAAACATAAGGGTTCCCAAGATCAGACTTGACTGAATCTTTACATTTACAATAGAAATATAGATCAGATAACACATTATATAACACCAATTGGTTTTAAAACTTTTTTCATATAACACCTAGCAGACTAAATGGATAACATGGTTATCTCATGGCAACAGACTCGCTATGACAAACAAATCATGCCCATACACTGGTTGGTAATTAGTAATACAATAGTCTGCAAGCTGCATTTTCATATTATTTTGCTCTGAGATAAAGTTAATAAATATGCTAAATGCCCTCACTTTTAGAAAAAATAGTGAATTATATGTTTCGGAGTAGGATCGAGCATAAAGAATGCTCCCTGCCCCATATTGATTCCTGCTCTTGCCAGGAGCTGAGAACACTGATGGACTGAAGTCTCTCTGCTCCCAATATAAAATACTCCTCATTTATTACAGTGCTCAAAGTGCTGTTGTTATCTAGCATTTAACAAGAGTCAGCGGTTTAGAATAGTAGTTGGAGGACCTCTCAGCCAATCAGCACTCTACATACACACAGAGAAAGGGCTTCAATAGCTAGCAATAGCAAGGCAGCATGGTGGCTAAGTCGTTAGCACTTCTGCCTTACAGCACTGGGGTCATTAGTTCAATTCCCGACCATGGCCTTATCTGTGAGGAGTTTGTATGTTCTCCCCATGTTTGCGTGGGTTTCCTCCCACACTCCAAAAACATATTGGTAGGTTAATTGGCCGCTAACAAATTGACCCTAGTCTGTGTGTGTGTGTGTGTGTGTGTGTGTTAGGGAATTTAGACTGTAAGCTCCAGTGGGGCAGGGACTGATGTAAGTGAGCTCTCTGTACAGCACTGCGGAATTAGTGGCGCTATATAAATAAATGGTAATAATAATAATAATAATAGTAAGGAATCAGAGGAAAGAGATCAAGACATCCTCTGACTGCCTACTAGTAGTGATAGAAGCCTGATGACAGTTGTAGCGGCACAGCCTGCATAAGTAGACTTGACTTTACTGGTTATAAGAATAAGCTCTGCGTGGCATATTGGTTAGAATGATTACAGTATGGTCTAGTGGTCATCATGTTGCAATATGATGCCTTATAACACATACAAGCAATCTCATCACCAGCAGCTACAATAATTATTGCATGGAGACAGCAGGTAGTGATGGTTGTGCGTTAGATCAGCTCTGTGCCTTACATCCCACTTGGGTGTCTTCTCACAAACAAAAAACAGTTAAAAGTTTGTGAAGTCTGTGGTTAATTACATGGTATTTCAGAAATCATTACACCAAGGACAGGACTGTTCAGAATATCTACTGAATACCATCTCAGTGCAGCTGTTGCCATCTCTTTTCATCCTTTGGTGACATCTTATTCCTCCTGGATGGCATCAGCGATGTTAAACATGGAGAACAAGTGACCTGGCTCTGTTTCCAGCAGGAAGCAAGATATTAAAGAAAAACACCAGGAAGGCTGATGGATAATCACATGAGAACCAGGACAATAGGAAAGCACGTGCCTCCTCTTGAAAAAGTAGATGAAGGCGGTTAAGTTAAAATAAATGTTGAAGGACAGTTGCCAGCAGATTTCTCCAATGACTGGTTCATATTTTATGTCTCTGCCTTTTGCTGTCTCTTCTCATTCCAACTATGCCACAGCTCCGGTCAGTGTCGGACTGGGGCATGAAGGGCCCACCGGGGGACTGCAACGCTAGGGGCCCACCAGTGGGGGTGTGGCCGGCCATCATAGAGGCGGGACCAGACACTAGAGGGGGAGTGGTCAGCTCACGAAGGACAGCTAGTACCATAGTTTAGTATATAAAGAATGCAGTGTGTATATAGAGTACACAGTCTTGACCTGCCCCTTAGATTGGGTAGAACAGTCACCAAAAATTGGGATTGTTCCAGTAAACCAGGCTTGGCTAACCTGTGGCACTCCAGGTGTTGTGAAACTACAAGCCCCAGCATGCTTTGCCAATATATAGCAGCTTATTGCTGGAAGGGTATGCTGGAACTTGTAGTTTCACAACACTTGGAGTGCCACAGGTTAGCTAAGCTTGCACTAGACTCAGAACATTTGACAGACTGTCCTACCTGTTGTTGTCACTTTTACCACCTGTGGCTTTTGGTTTCTTTAGTTGCGGCTTGTCTGTATCCTGGAATGTTGAGGGTCCTATTTGGAAAAAATAATGGATACATTTAGAAAACACCAACCATCCCCGCTATTAAATCAACAGCACCCACATTTAATAAATAGGCCTCTCTCCAGCCCAACATTAAAGTAATAGTACTCACATTTGTTAAATAGATCTATTTCCCTCCAACCGACCCCAACATTAAATTAATACTATTCCCATTTAATAAATAAACCTATTACCCTCCCTCCAAACAGCCCCAGCAAGAAATTAATAGCATTTACGTTTAATACATCCATTTCCCACATTAAATATTAATATTCACATTTAATAGATAGCCCTCCTCCCCACACTCAGCCCTGCATTCAATTATAGACCCAAACCACCCCAGCATTAAATTAAAGGTCCCATCACCCCCTCCCTATAGTGTTCTCTGTACAGCCCCCCTCCCTATAGTTTAGCAAAGGCAGCCCCCTCTAATTATAGTTTAGCATAGGCAGCCCCCCCTCACTATAGTTTAGTATAGATAGGCAGCCTCCCTATGCCACATAGTAGTGCCCCTAAAACAATAATATGCCACACAGTAGTGCCCCAAACAATGTTACTCCACACAGTAGTGCTCCAAACAATATTATGCCACACAGTAGTACCCGAAATTCACATGTGCCACGTAATACTGTCCCCAATTCATATTATGCCCACAATAGTGTCCCCAATTCAAATTATACCCTCAATAGTGCCCCCCAATTCACATATGCCATGGAATAGTGCTCTCTCAATTCGCGCACACACTAATATATATATATATATATATATATATATATATATATATATATTCTCTGCAGTAAGCCTCTGCTTACCCAGTAGCTAGAGAACAGATGGAGGATATATATATAAGATAATTCTGTGTCAAGTGAAAGTCCTGGAATTTGGAGGAAATTAAAAGACATATCCAATAATATTAAATAAAAATAAGAAAATCTACTTACCCATATTTTGATTGATGCAGCCTCTGCTCCTTAGTCCTTCAGCGGCGGCGGGAGCATAAGACAGTCAGCTGACAGGAGGAGGAGGGGGCAGGTCACATGATCGCAGCTGCGATCGCATTTGAAAGATGACTGCAGCCAGTCATCTGTAGCAGCAGGGACGCCGATCACCAGGTGAGCTGACCCCCCCCTTTGATCCAGAACGTGGCTGCCGGCTGGATGACAGGATACGTATGTTCAGCAGCCATTCATTAATTCCTGGTTTAAGCTAAATATTCTACGAGTATTCCCTTTATTATTCCGCTCACGCTCAGACAGTTTGTGTGTAACACACTTACTGACAAGAAGTCTGATGTGCGTAGGGGGAACTGTTCCCTGTGGTCAAACCTTATCTGGAAATATCTGACAAGAATCCCTGGTCCTGGTCTCCCAGCAGGCACACGCTCCTCTGTCTAACACACTGGCAGGATCTGGGCACACATACTGCGTGTATTACGGGTGATATCAGGATGGTGATTGGGGAACTCTCCACACCAGGCCGGCAGTGAGAATGATTACAAAGGTTTATAACAAGCAGACGAGATGAACTCTGTACACACAGCAGCATGGACGCCGGGGAGGGCAGCAGGGATACCGAACATGTGAGCTGAATGGGCTCCGCCCACTTCTAGAAGGGGGTGTGGCCGTAAGGCAGAGGGGCCTACCGGTGATTTTTCCGGTAGTCCTGTGGGCCAGTCCGACACTGGCTCCGGTAGCTACACAGAAATGCCAGTCACCGATGGCTGCATTATAATTAGCAGCTGGTAATGCTACTGTCTTACAATAGCCACACACATTTCCCCACCAGCAGCTAAAATTGTTAATCATCTACCTTATGTATCAAATGTTTCCCACACCTCTTAGATTGTAAACTCATTTGGGCAGGGCCATATATACCTTTTATTTCATGTTATTGTATGTAATTTGTTTGCATTGTGATGTTATATGTAAACATGTTATACATAAAATATTATATTATTATTAATAATAATAATAATAATAATAATAATAATAATAATAATAGTAAAAATGCAATACAAAATGATGTAATAGCAACAAACCAGGAGAGGGACATTGGAGTTTCAGGTAATATAGAGTCAAGGAAGTAGTGTAGTCAAACAGTGGTAAAGGCCAGTAGAATACTTGGTTGTCTAAGAAAAGGAATTAGTAGCAAGAACAGGGAGGTTAGTTTACCACTTGATAGGTCACTGATAAAGCCTCAACTTCAGTACTGTACACAGAACTAAATGTGTGCAGCTTAGAGGACAAGATGAACAGAGCTGATATGTTGGAAATTTTCTTCAAACAATGGGATAGGGACCAATTCAAAGTCATGTTTTAATGTAATTTTATACAGGTTACTTTATAAGAGTCTGCAATTCCTCACTCAAAAAATATTCCCTCACAATCTATGATACCCACACCCTATAGGGTGATATCATCCTGTCACCTGCAATTGGGATATAGCTAGGCATACAGAATAAATGCATATAACTTCATGTGTGGCTTTATATATTATTAAAAAAAAATTGTGCCAGTTGCAAATAATTTTGTTTTTTTGTAGATCATTTTCAAATGCTTATTTTAATCATGATTTTAGCAATATAGTTTAAATGATATTAAAAGAAAGCAAATCTCAAATATCTGAGTTTCTGATTTTTTTTTCAATATGTCTGAAATAGGCATTATTGGTTTGGACAGTTGTGGTGGTCATACAAGCTGTTTAGACTTTTTATAAGCGTAATGGTTATTTTCATTGTGAGATAACATTACAGAATGATAGTTAGAAGTCAAGATTACATTTTACAGGGGTCAACACTGTAAATATACATACCATAATGCAAAGTAATCAGCATAAACTATTTCCAAGTTTTACTCCTACTTAATACATGTTAAAACAGGTTTATCTACTGCCAAATATATCTACCAAAAAGAAAACATGAGGTATTAGTTCATATTTTGATCAAAACATTTAAGCCTGCATCCCAGCATCAAGGGCACATCATTATATGCAGGTCCGACACTGACCTATATACTACAAACACCATTAAAATGCAGTTAAAATCAAACGCACTCACCTACAATTACATCTAGCAAGGGCTGGCTTTTGGGCCTATTTGGACTATATTTTAAGGTGTGTCTGAACACCTTATAGTATTTAATATCTTGCACATTTGTGTGTACCTTGAGTATGGAATGTTCACAGCAGGAGATGAGCTGACCATGTCGAGGGCAGAAACCTGTCCACCTGTGATATGAGGAGGGGAACCCAAAAGCCATACTTGCCAACATTTTGTAGCTGGAGGGGAGGTCCAGGTGGCAGGTTATGGGGGGCATGCCACCGCAAGTTACTTTGTTGCAGCTCTTTCCTTAACAATGCTGCATTATGCAGTAGGGGACAGAGCCACGGTTACACAATTCACCGTCATATGTGTCATCAAGCCCTGCTTCACTAGAGAAGTGGACAGGATCGAGGAGGATTCCCTACTATTCCGGGAGTCAGGGAGAACTACCTGAAATTCAGGAGTCTCCTGGACATTCTGCGAGAATAGGCAAGTATGTTAAAAGCACAGATTAGTGATGTACACTATTGTGACACTAATGAAGGAAAATTGTGATTAGAGATGGTCACTGACCCCCGTGTTTTGGTTTTGGATCTGGATTACCTTCGTGTTTTGGTTTTGGTTTTGGCAAAACCGCCCTTGCGTGTTTTGGTTTTGGTCTTGGTTTTCTTTAGCAATTTTGTTTAAAATTTTATTTTTTTGGGCTAAAATAAACAAATTTAGTGCTCCATCTGTTTCTTGGATAAGTAAGGTAATTCTAAAGCTAATAAATTATGAAAAAAAACAGTTTGATCCCTGGTAGGCTGTCCTTAATTCTGCACACAATTCTGATTGTCTTCATCTCCATCTTAGCCTATTGGCAATGCATCCATCGTCTTTGGGTGTATATTACACCCTACACTTATAGTTAAATATAAAAATAAATGGACAAAGGCAGTTTGGGTTCTGTCTGCATCAGCACCCCCCCCCCTCCACTTGTAGTTAAATAGAAAAGAAGACGGCCTGCATAGACTGTACAATAAAATTAGAAATGGACAAAGGTAGTTTGGTGACTGTCTATCAGCCCCCCCCCCCACTTGTAGTTAAATAGAAAAGAAGACAGCCTGCATAGACTGTACAATAAAATTAGAAATGGACAAAAGTAGTTTGGTGACTGTCTATCAGCCCCCCCCCCTCCACTTGTAGTTAAATAGAAAAGAAGACGACATGCATAGACTGTACAATAAAATTGAAATGGACAAAGGTAGTTTGGTGACTGTCTGTATCAGCCCCCTCCCCCCTCAACTTGTAGTTCAATAGAAAAAAAGCAGCCTGCGTAGACTGTACAATATAAAATTGAAATGGACAAAGGCAGTTTGGTATCTTGTCTGCATCTTACACCCTTCACTTGTAGTTAAATAGAAAAAGAAGCAGCCTGCATAGACTGAACAATATAAAAAGAAATGGACAAAGGCAGTTTGGTTTCTGTCTGCATCAGACCCCATTTCCACTAGTAGTAAAATAGAGAACAATTCAGCCAGTATAGACTGTAGAAAATAAATAGAAATGGACAAAGGCAGTTTGGTTTCTGTCTGTATCAGACCCCCTCTCCACTAGTAGTAAAATCAAAAACAATTCAGCCGTTATAGACTGTAGAATATAAATAGAAATGGACAAAGGCAGTTTGTTGTCAGTCTGTATCAGACCCCCCCCCTCCACTTGTAGTTAAATAGAACAAATTCAGCCGGTATAGACTGTACAATATAAATAGAAATGGACAAAGGAAGTTTGGTGTCAGTCTATATCAGACCCCCCCTCCAGTTGTAGTTAAATAGAAAAAATTCAGCCGGTATAGACTGTACAATATAAATAGAAATGGACAAAGGCAGTTTGGTGTCTGTCTGTGTATGACACCCTACCCTTATCGTGAAATTGACAAAACAGCAGCCTTTCAAGACTCTACATGATATAGAAATGCCCCAAGTCCTTTTCCTATTTGGGGGTACATCATCATCACAGACTATTAATTCATCTCTGCTTGAATCCGCCATTAGAGAACTGTCAGTGCTTGGATGTCTTTGATGGTAAAGGCCTTCCTCTCCTTTTTGGAGAGGTAACCTCCTACGTCGATCACTGACTAGGTTCCCAGCTGTGCTGAATATTCGTTCAGAGTACACACTGGTGGGTGGGCAGCTTAGGTATTGCAAAGCAAGTTTGTACATGGGTTTCCAAATGGCCTGCTTTTCTTCCCAGTAAGGAAAGGGACTGTCTGACATGTCCATATCAATTACCTCTTGAAAATAATCCTCCACCATCCTTTGCATGTTAATACTCATATTGTATGGAGTTATGGGCAAGGTGACACATTTTTTTGAAAAATGGTTCAAACCAGCCCAGATGTTAAACTCTTCTGGTTTGCCCCCTGCATCTGCCCTGCTTCTCTTGGGAAAATTAAATTTTTTACGAGCAGCAGCTGCTTGAGAAACTGAAGGAGGACACGTTGTCAAGCCAAGGCCCAGTGCAGCGGACAACTTGCTGAGCAATAGCTCCTTGCAAAAGTTCACATCTCGCTCATTTTGAAGCAAATACTCAATGTAGGTCTTAAACCTTGGATCAAGCACAGTGGCCAGAACATAGTGATCTGAGTTCAAGATTTTAATAACTCGAGGATCATTGTGAAGTGAATTAAGTACTTGCTCTACAAGGCCAACATACTTTGCGGAATTGCTTTCTTTCATCTCCTCCTTCAGTTTCTCAAACTGCTTTTCCAATAGTCTAATTAAAGGAATGACTTGGCTCAAGCTAGCAGAGTCTGCACTCACTTCACATGTCACAACTTCAAATGGTTTCAGCACCTAGCACAGCACAGAAAGGATTCCCCACTGTGCAAGATTAAAATACATCCCCCCCTCCTTTCCCAATGTCATAGCTTGTGCAATACGCTTGGATGGCTTTGCGCTGTTCTTCCATCCTCTGAAGCATGTACAGGGTGGAAGTCCACCTAGTTAACACCTCTTGCTTAAGTTGGTGGAAGGGCAAGTAAAACTGTTCTTGGAGCTGCTGCAATCTCATACATGCTGTGGCAGCATGCCTGAAATGGCCTGAAATTTTACGGGCCACCGAAAGCATCTCCTGAACCTCACGGTTATTTCTTAGAAAGCTCTGCACCACCAAGTTGATGGTGTGAGCAAACCAGGGAATGTGATGGAATTCAACCAGCTGTAGTGCTCGCACTATATTGTTGGTGTTATCAGAAATGACATATCCTGGGGAGAGTCCTAGTAGTATAAGCCATGTATCAATCACATCTGTTAGTTTTCGGAACAAATTGTCAGCTGTATGCCTGTTAGTGAAGCCGGTGATACAAAGAGTGGCCTGCCTGTGACAAATGTTACCTAGTGGTGTACATGCTTCTGCTGTTCCTGCTGGTGAAGGTGAATGACCAACCCAGTGGCCTGTCACAGTCATAGGGGCATATTCAATTAGCTTTTGGATTCGCGGTAACGCGCGTTACCGCGAAAAGTGCGCGTTCTTGCGGGTATTACGGTACCGCATTAACGCGGCTTTTCGTTCGCAACCCTATGGGCTGCGAACGAAAATCCACGTTATTGCGGTACCGTGTATTATGTTTCGCGGCTGTTCCGGCGCGTTACCGCGAATCCAAAAGCTAATTGAATATGCCCCTTATAGTCTTTGGTTTGCCCACTTCCACTTGTCCACATATCTGTAGTTAAGTGGACAGTGGGCAGAATGGCATTTTAAAGCGCAATCTCTACATTTTTACACACTGTTTCATATAGTTGTGGAATAGCTTTACGGGAAAAATTGTGTCGCAATGGAATTTTGTAACGGGGACACAAAACCTCAATTAACTGTGAAAAACCAGCTTTGTTTATTGTGGATATTGGACACAGATCTAACACTAACATAGTAGCCATGGCGTCTGTGATTCGCTTGGCGACTGGGTGACTGCTGTCATATTTGCCTCCCCTAGCAAATGATTATTTCACAGCTAATTGTTGTACTGTAGGACTGCTCTTTTTCTTGCCCTTCTTCTGGGATGAAGATTCACCCCCAGCAGCAGCAGCAGCAGTGGGACTAACGCTTTCTTCAGAGGAATCAATTATAGTGCAGGAGTCATCCAGCCTTACTAAGTGGGATGCAGGGCTAACTCCGAGCACTACTGAGGATATTGATGAGGATGGTGTTGTGGGTGTATTTTGTAGCCGTCGGGATGTCGGTGACCGAAGGGTCCTAGCTGATGATGGAGTGCTTATAATTTTTTGGAAACAACTTTCAGCTTTTCCCAACACTTTGCCATGAACTCTTGTCAAATGCCGTAACATGGATGAGGTACCAAGATGATTAAGGTCCCTCCCTCGACTGACTGTGCCTTGACATACACTACAAATGGCTATACAACTGTTGTCAGGATTTGAGTAGAAATAATTCCCAACATAAGAAGTGGATTTTTTTGTTTTATGCCCAGGCATGACAATGGCCTTTTACTTGTCACGTGCCAGAACTGCTGCCACTGGTGCAGGACTTACACAAACAACCTCATCCTCATCAACATCCTCATTAGTGCCCTCGTCGCCTACACAAATCTCCCTGTCACTCACCGGACTGTGAGTGCTTCTTCCCGGACTATTAGGAACCGTGGACGTCCTCTATCCTGAGGGACTGCGCATGCGCAGCCCTTTCCAAACCTTCAGTGTATGTTCCTTTAACTTAATTGGCAGATCAGGCAACCTCCCTATATTAAGCACCTGTGGTCAACACCACGTTGCCTGATCTTGGAGTCTCATTCCCCATGAGTCTCTGAAGGTGTTCCTGTGTTTCCTCGTTTATTCAGCCCAGCTGATTCCTGTGGTTTCCAAACCACTTCTACCTCTGTGGTTTCCAAACCACTTCTACTACTGTGGTTCCCATACCACTTCTACCATCTACTGTATCATCGTGACTGTGAGCTGATTCCTATCCGCTGCCTCCGTGCACTACAGTCTTCAAACCACTTCTACTACTGTGGTTCCCATACCACTTCTACCATCTACTGTATCATCGTGACTGTGAGCTGATTCCTATCCGCTGCCTCCGTGCATTACAGTCTTCTAATCACTTCAACTCTACCATGTATCATTGGGACTGTTAGCTGATGCCTATCCGCTGCCTCCGTGCATTACAGTCCTTCATCCACATCCACTCACCTGTTCATGATTGTGACTGCCAGCTGATTCCTATCCGCTGCCTCCGTGCACTACAGGCTTCAACCTGCAACTCGTCTGTGTTTCATCATCGTGACTGTTTGGCTGATTCCTATCCGCTGCCTCCGTGCACTACAGTCTTCAACCTGCAACTCGTCTGTGTTTCATCATCGTGACTGCTAGCTGATTCCTATCCGCTGCCTCTGTGCGCTTCAGTCTTCAGTCCTTGTCAACTCTACCGTGTTTCCTTGAGTCTGCTGCCACTATTGCTACCCGCTACTCTCCGTGATCATCTGTTCCAGTTCAACTCTGCTCCGGTGTCCCATCGTTACTGCACCTGCTGGTTGCTATTGGTTACCTCCGTGTTCCCGCAGAGACCCGCTGCTGTTACTTCTCAGCGCTACTCATCCATCTACTGCTGATCCGCTCTCCACGCCTTCCTGTGTTCCCTGCTGGTCTACCTACCTGTGCGCTGCACCTGCTAGACCCCCGCTTCACCCATCCAGGGACTTGTATCCTGCTGGCCTCCTGCCCTTCAGGTATCTCTGCACTCCTGTCTGACTGCCTTCTCCTGAACCACGGTATGCATACTTCCCATTGACTGTGCTGTGTATTGCATACCTTGCTGGACTGTGTTGGTTCTCCTCTGGAGTGTACTATCCGCTGAGTCTATTGCCATCATTGACTGTGTTGGTTCTCCTCTGGAGTGTACTATCTGCTGACTCTACTGCCATCATTGACTGTGTTATCTCATGCCGGATTACTTCAAGAGACTTTCTATATTGGCAGTGTTGTTCAGTCATTTATACATTTATATTGTGCATATTACTGTGGATCAAAGTCAAGGTGCCCGTGTATATATTGTGTTGCAGTCTCTCCCCGTGCACCTCCTCACATATATATTCAGTGGTACAACTTGCTAGTGGCAGACCACTGACTCCTGTTTACAGTTTCACCTGTTCCAGTATCCTCTCACATAGCAGTGGTACAACTTGCTAACGCAGACCACTGACTCCCCGGATACCTCCACTTGGATTCCATTCCTTCACTCAGACAGCGGTACAACTTGCTATCCGCAGACCGCTGACTCTCATCACCTCCTCGTTTCTGTTGGACATTCCTCCTCACTATAGCAGTGGTACAACTTGCTATCCCAGACCACTGACTACCTTCACGTGTCCTTTGTCCATACAGTTCCTCGTGTATTATTACCTCCATATTGCCAGTGCTGCTAGTCATAGACTGTCCTGAGCATCTCATCATCTGCTATTTCCTGTTCCGTGATCACCCTGCTACCAGAGTACCATATTACCACCTATACTGCTCTGGTAAGCCTATCACCTGGTGATCCCTGGGTAAAGACTCCTAGTGCCCGTGACAGTAAGATCAGGCCATGACAGACCCAGATACGGAACCTACTGCTAAAGAGATGCTGCAGCATCTGGTCAGCCGTGTGGAGCAACAGGATGCTCGCCAACAGCTGTTACTTCAATGTTACCAATCGTTAACCTCCCAAGGAACATCTGGACAGACTGTTACAGCTAATATTGAAGCTCCTGTGCTTTCCTCCGTTTCCCCAGTGCCATCCC